>NC_046154.1:214215894-214483350 GCF_011064425.1 Rattus rattus
AGTTAGAGAACACTGGTATGTGAATACACATGATTCCTTCTCTTTTCTGGCCACAAAGCAGAAATCTCTCTTAAAAGTACTTTGGAATCCTTGCCTGGAAACAGCCAATACTATGGAAAACATCAGAATTATTATTTCAGCGACTAGACAGTTGAATCCCTGAAAAGAATCACTGGGAACACAAATTAACGTCCAAGAAGAAGTAAAACAATTATTTAAAGGAGCAATAATGGGTAATACTAACCAGGGTTCTGAGACCAGAAATAAAATATATCAGAAGGAGGTGGATCTTAAGGGAATTCGGTGCACTCAGACTTAATTAGAGGCTAGAATTGGACACGACCAGATGATATCAGATAGCCCTGGAAACTCCTTACAGGAACTAAAGCCCCAAGAACGGCCTGAGAACACTGTTTAGTCTGTGTCCTGCGGCATCTTCTACGCCCTTCCTAAAGAAATATATATTTGATAAACTTCTCAACATCCAAATTGCTCATATGTTAAAAAAGAAAAAGAACAAATACAACAGTCTTAAGAAATGAGAAATCACAGAGTTAACGGCAATTGGCTGCTGTGCCCTAACCTTCAACTCAGCCTGGATGATGAACTTATGCTGCTGGTCTGTTGGTTGAAACAAAAGCTCAGAAATGCTGGAACGGAAGCACATGAGACATGAGGGAGTGAATTGGTTCTCTGCTAGCCAAAAAGTCCTCTAGTACTAGGGGATGGGCAATTTGTTTAAAATTACAAAAATAAGTGTTTTTTTTTACTCTAGCAGTGTTGTACCATAAAATAGTCACATCTAATAACAATTTCCAGCAAAATACATCCACCACGAAGGATTTATATATGCTGATAAATTGCAAAATATCTCTAATTTTTGAATTGAAGAAAAGAATAGCCCATATAAAGTGTGATTTCAAATCTTTGAAGAAAAACAGTTTTATAAAGTGCTATCCTTTGGACAAAATATGTAAGTCTTCTAAGAATAGAGATAATTTCTCCAATTAAAATATTGAAGTGTAATGTAGGAGTTTACTTACCAAGCTACAAAGAGAGAACACATATGTTTGGGGGTACAGTATTTTAATAGAAGATATAGAAAAGACTTGCACACAATATGAATTACTTTTCTGCAGTTTTTTTTTTTTGGGGGGGAGAGGGAGAAAAGAGTTAAAAAGATATGAGCACTCATTAGGAAACTGCCTTGGAATGGAAACTATGTTTTGTTTTATCCTGATAATAATAAAGGGCTGAAAAAGAAGATAAACTCTTTCCAAAACTCTCTAGGTTGTTCTTAATATTAAATTGTTCTATAAATAATCAGCCAGTCTTTAAAAACTTCCTTGAATGAGCTGGAAACTTAGATACAATTGTTGAGGGATCCAAGACAGCATTGCCAGGGTCCTAAATGTTATGACTCTGCTCTACAGAGCGAGGTCATTACCAGTTGAATCCCTAGTGATATCCATTAACCCCTCTAGCATGGTGACCACGGAGAAAAAGCTGGTCAGCCTCCACACTGCCACATTTCCATTTCATCTCGTGAGCTCTTAACTTCGTAAGACAGTCAGAGCTAACGCCCCTTTCTCTCTATATACTAGAACACTGCCAACAATAACATAAAATGGCGGTGACGAAGACCCCGTTTCACCCACAAGACACTAAGGACATAGCGAAGGATAGTGCATTCATTAGAAGATGATTATTAAAACCTGATTTTATGCATACATACATCATACGACTAAATGGAAACCTAAATATATGAAGACAAACACTTTAAGGCTTAATATTTATAGTTAAATTTGTTGGTCCTGAAAATGAAAACTAAGCTTTTGCGATCACCACGCCCCCTAGCGGCATACTGAAGTACTGTCTCAGTGTAGACTACTCAAAGAGTTACTGGGTTTCCCTGTAAGCCATAGTAACATTTCAGTAATCTCTGCTGGTGTTCTCCAACATTTCAGATCACAGATTTTAAATGTAAGAGCAAGTATCATATCATAGAAACTAAACACAAGAACTGATAATCCACCAGGAATGTGAAAGAGTCATTAGAGAAACACCCGTTATCCATTCCCGACACTGGTAAGCAGTCTGGCCCCTAAATAAGAGGGGTAGGCAGCTAAAGCTGGGGAAAGAAGAAACTCTGTGCTTTGAGTAGATAGATTTCAAAAGCAGGGAAAAAAGGGAGCTTTAAAATGCCAATAAAATGAGGTTGGAAATAAATGTTTAGCATTTGGAGGAAGAAAGTTTTAGACAAAACTTTCTAAATCTGCTTGAGTTGCTTAATAATCTTGAAAACCCCAAGAAGTTGGTTATAAGTTTTGCTTCTTAGTAACGCAGAATATAAATAAATGTAGTGATAGAGGACAAGAGATAAAAAGAGAAGAGAGCCATTTGTGTTCCCTAACAGCTACAAGGCTTGCCACGGACCTGGAATCCTTCCTCGGGCTTTTCCTAGGAGGGACTGTGAAGACTGTCTGTGTAAATCTCTCACCCTGAGGACCCATATGTCTCTGTAATATGCATTCTGGGTCCTATAACACTCCTGACAGAGGACAGACTCTGGGAATTTCACCTGCCTCAAATAAAGGACTTATCGCTTCAGTTGTTGCACTGTATCTTCCCCGGGTCGGTTGGCTCTATAGTTTCCATAGAGGCTCCAGGAAAGTGCTGAGACCAACTTTACACCCCCTTCTCTCAAATTCCCCGTGGGGCTCTGTGATATTTTTTTCAAGGCTGGACTAAAGTTTTATCAGCGAGCGACTCGTGCCATAAAGACTGCAGTGTTAAAGCAAGCTGCAAGTACCATCTCTGAGCCGAGGCTTCAAGCTTTGTCATCACGCTTGAAGAATTTTCTGTTTAATGTACTGTAATGCAGTATTCGATGGGGACACGTTTAATTGAGTTTTACACAACCCAGTTGGGAGTAGCGCTGCAAGGTAGGTGATGTCTGGGTTTTTAATCTTCCACTCCGGAGAGGCTTGTTGACGGAGAGGTTCTTTCTCTTTGTAAGGGGAAAAAAAAGGAAGCATGAGAAACGATACATCCGTGGATAAAACCAATTGGCAACCCCCAAAGGAACGAGGGCGATAAGGCGAATCCAGTACTTGTATGAAATAAAAGAACCCAACTGTTCATTTAAATGAGAAACAACTCGCAGGATGGAGGAGGTTGCTAGGCTGGGCAGAGGGGTGGGCAGGAAGGAGCCTGACAGATCAGCTGAAGCAGGAGGAAGGAAGCACCCAGACCTCTCGAAGGGGCCTCTCCAGGAGATACTGACCGGTGTTCATTGTGAAGGAAAGTGAGAGGGAGGGGTCACTTTTACATTAGAAACAGTGAATAGCAGGACAGGAGCTGTGTCACCCAAATACTGCTTAAAATAAATCGCCATTTATTTCTAACGTCTCAACCTAACCCCAAATCAACCTAGGTAAAAATAGTACCGGGCCATGTCGGAAAGACAAAATAATACCTTCTATATCAGCTCCAAGGTATTAAACTTTCTTAGCGCCGGCCGTTCTGGTTCTGTTTTCTTCTGCTTTAGCGGTCTAAGCTGGCAGAGCAGAGCAGCCACAGTGTTCAAAGACCGCGTTTCTGTTTTGTCTCCATGACACTGGGCCTAACACTGCCTGCAAAGCTGGTCCAAGAAAACCTTTTCAAAAGAAAAATTAGCATTTATCATTAACTTTCTGGTCCCAGCATAGGAGGGTAACCAGATAAGGATTTCTCCATATACTTGTATACTTTAAAGCGTCCCCTTAAAAAGGAATGCTGGGACACATTTACTTGTTCGTTTTCCCTTCTGTGGAGTATTTTCCAGGCTGCCCCTCATTTTGCTACTATTCCAGAGGCTGCCTAGAGTTTGGTGTGCCTAGGATTCCATCTCAGAAGACCAGTGCATGATTACAGAGTCGCAGTGGGGGCCAGTCCTGGAAGAATGTCGGGTTATCTCTCATCAGCATTTGAGGCGTGTGGATAACGAACACTTTGTTGCCTGTCAGGATCAGTGCTAATTTAGGGTGCAGGACAAGGTGCCTGGTGGCCTGCGTGTCAACATATTACTGGCATGAGAAGCATAGTGTTGTTTGTGTGTATGTTTTATTGTTCTTTAGAACTCATTTGCTTCATTTCATAGATTCTTCCAGTACTAGGCATTGTGAATGGAATGGAGAACCAATTCACACATTGTCAGTGTCCTCATGGAGTTTATGGTCTGCTGAGAGATAAAGTAATAGTCATTCAGAGTAATGAAATATTCTCAAATAAACCATTAGCTTCTCTTTGGTATATATGGAGAGGACATCTTCAAAACCAAATTTTATTTTATCAGTAGATTCGCTCTAAGGCACGGCATATAAATCTCCTCATTTGCCACACAGATTGCCACACAGATGTTCGCTGTACACCTACTATGTGTCATGGATTATGTGATGTGCTGGCTATAGATAGCAACATGAGCAAACACTTGTGTTTTCCTACAGACTATCACCTAAGAATTTTATCATTTATTACAAAAGAAACATTTACTGTCATAGTATCTCTTAATGCTCAGAAAAACATCTTACATGTTATAAACCACCTCATTGGAATACTAACTGACACACAAGACAAGTGTTCATCCATTTATGGAAGAAAACAAAATGGAAGCACAGGGAAATAAAGTAATTTTGTCGAAGTTTCCTACTATTTTAAAATCAAACAGGTAAACAACCTAATTCTTCCTAATTCTGCTTACTATTCTTACTTTACTGTTCTGTTTGTAATAATTTGATTGGCTTTTATTTTTCTATAGTTTATAATTATGATGCGGAGGTAGTGTTTTGAAAGCAGGTATTATGGAAAAGTTAGCTTGCAAAAGTAAACACGCTCAAGACTTTCTAATACAGTCACTTGGATGGAGAGTTTTCTCATTGGAAATCAACATGGCTTGTTTAATTTAGATGCAGAAAATTTGGCCACACACAAGTGGGTAATGAGGAGGGGCCATTTTGATAGTTTTCTTGATCACCAGGGCTGGTAGTACTCGTGAGCAGAACGGATACGTGTCATTTCTCAAAGGTCGGAAGACTCTGGAGCTCTATCAGTAACATTTTGCTCCCCATGACATCAGATTCTATTAAAATATCCCAACTGGTATTATTGGTTATTTGTATTGTTTATTGTTATATGTATTGGTTATTTGAAAATATTTATTTATTTCCAAATACAGATCTTCCAACTGTCAGCACATTTCATTTTACTAAATCATACAATCATTTTCACTACTGTTATCACTAATTTAATCATAAATTTCTTTAATTTTTGGTGTGCTGTGAATTCTAGGCATCTTATTTTTATTAATTTAATTAATTCCCTTTGGCACTTCCATATCTCTCTCCCCTCATTCCTCCTCATAGCGATGGCCTTCGTGTGTGTGTGTGTGTGTGTGTGTGAGTGTGTTCATGCGTGCGTGTGCGTGTTGGTATATAAATACAGCCTGCAGAGTTTAAGTGGCTTGTATTGGATAACCATTTACAAGGCTTATACCTGGGAGGAGACTAATTCCCCCTCTCTTAGCAATCACTAATTGCCCATAGTGCTTTGTCTAGCTGTAGGTCCTATGAGAATTTCCCTATAGTATGTCTATTGATGTTGATTGACAGTTCAGATCTTGTTTACTTCACCTTAAAGTTAGGTATCATGAGGGAAGCTTACCTTTCATTTCTTGGAAACACACAGCTGACTTCTTGGTGCTCTGGCTTTTATGATTTTCCAACCCATATTCCTTGATATTACATGAGACTTAGGTGCAGGAATTGTTGTAGTATATCCATTAGGGCTGAGCTCAACACGAGCCATTAATCACTGTGTTGTAACCCTAAAGGGGCATTAGTGGCATTCACATCTTTTTGGTAGCACTCACATCTTGTTGGTGGTGCTCACATATTGTTGGCAGCACTCTCATCTTGTTGGTTAGCAGGATCTCTCTAATTGAAGAGGGAATAATGCCTTCTACTAGAAAACTAGCAAACCCTTTGGAGCAATTGAGGTTATAGTCTTGGAAGAGAATCTATTACAACCACTTTAAGGACTAGCATATTTCCTAACTGCATACTGAAACTTATCCTTGGAAAACAGATAACTGAGGCTCTTACCCCTGAGGCTTCTCTTTTTTGCAAATGGAGACCATTACAGAAAACCAAAACATGTTACAAGAGGCTCACTTTTGTTTGCAAACTATACTTTTGCTCTTGGCATTTCCATTGATAAGTTCTGTGCAGCTATACCAACATATCAAACTCAGAGTAATTTATAAAGAAAAGAGGTTCGAACCAGAGCTTCCAGGGACTAAACCACTACCCACTATGGACTGACCCAGGGCTCCAACTGCATATGTAGCAGAGAATAGCCTTGTTGGGGCACCAGTGGAAGGGGAAGCCCTTGGTCCTGCCAAAGTTGGACCTCCAGTGCAGGGGAATGTTGGGGAGAGGTGGTAAGGGGCAGTGGATAGGGGGAACACCCTTATGGGGGAGAGGGTAAAGGGAATACCATTTGAAATGTAAATAAAGAAATATATTTAATTAAAAAAAGAAAGAAAAGAAGTTTGTTGAACTCATAGCTTTCAGGTTGAAAGTCCAAGATTTGGGTAATTCCTGTTAATTCGCATCTGGTGAGAGCCTTCTAGCTATATGATATCAAATGTCAAAGCAAAAATGAAAACAGGCAACATACAGGAAGGGTGAATGTACTGCCTAGCCTCCCTCTACAACACCTGCATTTTAAGATGAATTCACTCTAAGAGATCAGCCTCAGTTCACTCAGAGTCCATGCCCATTGTGGCTTCATTACCATTCATAGACCCAGATCTCAAAAGTTCCAGAACACCTCCAACTGGGGACCACGATTATAAACCACTGGTAAAAATCATTTCTAATTTTAAATCATGGTAGTATATCTGTGAAATTATTATAATCTCTGCTCAATCATTATATTCATTCCTTATTTTTCATTTGTTTATTAGTTTGATCTCATTATGTTGTTTGGTTTTCAAGCCAGGGTTTCTCTGTGTAACTTTGGCTATCTTGGTCCTTGCTTTGTAGACCATGCTGACCTCAAACTCACAGAAATCCACTGCCTCTGCCTCCCCACCCACATCCATATCCCCCCACACAAAGGAAAAAAAAGGAAAAAAAGAAAGAAAAGTATAGAAAAGCCAGGTGGTGGTGACACATGCCTTTAATCTCACTTGGGAGGCAGAGGCAAGCAGATTTCTGTGAGTTTGAAGCGAGCCTAGTCTACAGAGCAAGTGAATTGTTTTATAGGCTACAGAGATTTAGAGCTGCTTTTATTTGAATCGTCAAATTTGCCTTGATAGGCTGATACTTAGCATCAGTAACATCACTGAAACACATCTGTATGAGTGACTTTGGGACAAACCCAGGTGGGAACAAGTGCACTTCATAAAATGCACAATTACTCTGTTGCTGACTTGTTCTTTTAGATAGTAACATATTTGCAATGAATAATACCCTAATTCTGGTGATTTTGTGAGTCTTGTGTGAGCGTTCCCAAGTAGAATCCCTTCAAAAATTGTAATAGATGATCACTTCTCAATTTCCTTACCCCACGTCTTCATTGGCCGTGTTCACATTTATAAAAACAATTGGAAATTATAATATACAAGTGAAGACTAATGAAATGAAAACTGCCCAAACAATACAATATAAAACAAAAAGCCTGCAAAGAAACTTCTGGGCTTTTTTTGTACTGGGTACCTATTGCTGTGCTGGGTTTCAGGCTGATCCCCAAGTGTGGATAAGATACTCAGTGAGACTTGAATACAGAAAATTAAAGTTTCAAATGCACGTGGTGACAATTGCAGATGGCTTCTTAGTTAGAGATGGGAGCTCTTGTCCACTTCCCTGTCTCAGCTCTGGGACCATTCCTGGCTTGAATCTGTGCAAACAGCATGGAGGTGAATGTGTGAGAAAATGGGAAGGAGGTGGAAGCAGATGGAGGAGGGGAAAATGATGAGAATATATTATATGAAATAAATTTTCTAATAAAAAATTACAAAAGAATTCACTCAAATCCATTTGGAGGGAGTTATGTTTATAGAACTAACTGGTTGTGAAGCTCTTTGTGTACCATTAGGTAGTTTAAAAGTGTATACATCCCTGGGGGGGGGGCAGTGGGGAGAGGACAGACCATGATCCTTGACAGGAGATCATGGGGCCAAAACTATTTTCATGATTCTACTCAGATGTTACTTGTACATTTTCCATTTTGATCCCATTTGTACTAGTGAAACAATGAAAAAAAAAAGATTACACCATTTGCATGAACCAAGGAGTGCACCAAACATTAAAAATACCTTGGTGCCTCTTCCTACAAGGCTCCCACAGATGATGGCAACTACAACGGCAAAAGCACCATTACTTGGGAGTGTCCCTGACAGAGCAGTGAAACCTTGACCTCGTCCTAGACCTAGACATAGATATAGACCTAGACCTAGACCTAGCTGCCTGACTACATGCCTTTTTACATTCTCTGTGATAACCTGGGGAATCAGTGCTTTGCTTCACCTTGGAGTACCAAAGCTGACTCCAGAGGGGGCGCAAAAAACATCAGTTCTGTTGATTGCATTGAAAGTTGGGTTAGCCAGTCTTTTGGTCTTATTTTTAACAAGATTTTTACCTAATGTCTATTAGATAAACCACATTACTAAGACTTGAGAAGCTAGCATTTATTTTATTAGAAATAATGAAGTAAGCCCATTGTTACCTGGAAAGCAACTGTCAAGTCAAGCTCAGAATTTTGAAAATCTATGCTAGTCTGCTAGTTGGAAATCTTTCTAAAACTTGAACATTCTTTATAAGGCGGTTGCCAATTGTCGGGCTTATGGTTTTGATGGTATATGACTAAATGCTGCTATCTTTGGACAATCCCCATAATTCAGTGAGTTAATATTGATCAAATGCTAAGTGGACTGTGCTATAAAATTATATATATGAAGAAAGAACCATTCCCAGTGCCTCATAGCTTTTAAATGTCAAAGCGCAACATTTCTTCATGCACTGTTAGATTCCATACCACAATTCACCTTTGCGAAGGTAGTACATATCAAGTTTTGGTATCAAAGGCCAAAGCCCGAATTCCTGAAGAGGCAGTCAATGATGTACTCCTCTTCCCAGTTAGATCGCTAGGAGGCCAAACATCACAGCAAACAAGGCTGTGTGCAGGTCACATGGGAATCCTGCTCTTTTCTGTTAAAGTTAGCCTTTAAAGGGATCTGCTATATTTGTAATATGATGCCATTTCCTCTTACTTTGAGTTGAAATTAATGTTTTTCATTAAATTTTTACACTCATATCAAAATGTCATATTTAACATTTTATTTTTAAATGGATAACTAAATATTCAAAACATTTATTATCTATTTTTTATTGCGGTGCCTAAGAAGATGGTGTAATGGGACTCAAAATATTTTGAGTCACTTGATTTAGGCTTCCAGGCCTTGACAGTCCACTAGCTCCTCCAAGGCACACACAGCTGAGGTAGCTGTTGCCAAATTGTGAGGAAGCTCCCCAGAGTTTGCCCTCTCAGCCTCCTCTGATCTTTACCAGGCTTTACAAGCTGTTCTCTAATTCATTCAAAATAAAAAGGATTTTTAAACATGTGCTGGCCTAATTTTAGATGAAAGTGAAATGTCAATTAAGAAGTCTAATTTAGCTCCAGCCACTAAATTAGCTTTTTCTACCTTGCAAAGCAGCGGCCTGCATTGGGTAGACATGGGGAAGAAGCCTGAGCTGACAGTTTAATACCTCAGATTTGCTGACCTGAATTTTCTCATAGCAGGAAAAAGTACTTTTAGCACCAGAATTATCCTTTCCTAATGAAAAAAAAATGTGGATGCTTTCTTTCTTTGTCCATGTCAATTTCTAATGCTCCTTCTTTACCGAATTATGAGTACTCTCCATGGAGCAGGCCATAGTTATGAAAATAACTGCATTTAAGTCACATTATGTCCTGAAATATGAGGCAGAAAGGCCAGAGAAATAGCTCGGGAGTGAAAAGTGTGCAGTACTCTTCCAGAAGGCCTGACTTTGGGTCCCAGCACTCACACCGAGCAGCTCCAGGGTACTCAGCCTTCTCTTCTAGCCTCCCCTTATGTATTGTAAATATACACACATACAAAATAAAAATAAAAAGATCATTGAAACATGAAGAGAGAGCTTTATGGGTATTTCCATCAAACATTTAAGTGTAGCTTAAAGATGAATCACAGAAAACAATTACTTACGATTAAAACCCAGCAAGAATGAGCTCTTTCTTTGTTCTAGCCCCAAATATTGGTGTGGTTTCATTTACAGCATGAAAATGGCATGAATCAATTTCTTGACTATATTTGGGTTAAATTTTTCATTTAAATTTAATTTAATAATGTATTAAATTTTATTAAAAATAAATTTAATTAAAAAATTATCAACTCTTTTCATATCCCAAAACATTGCAGGGTTTAAACAGTCATCAATACTGTTTTGAGTAAGTGAATCAATTGATCTACTTGTCAGTGGAAACAGAACTGCTTGTCAGTCTATATAAAGTGCAAAGTTACTTAAATAGCTCCTAGGTTTTATACTTATTTTTTACTTAAAGACCATCTAGCTCAACTTTCCTACTAAGCAAGAAAAGTAAAAGGTAGCCTAGTTTAATTGTGGAAATGCAGACTTACACTTCATGATCATCTCACTACAAGTGAACATCCAACCACTTTCTTCAAAGTCTTTGGAGACACTTGTGAAAATCAGATAATAAAAGCAACGCTGGATTCCCTGCAGTAAAGGCAGCCTCTAACCCATGCACACAATCCAGAATCACTCTAGTCCTATGCCCTCTAAAACCTCCATAACTTATTCTCATTGCAGAATAACAAGATACTTGGATTTGGGTTCACATTTTTGGCTCACGTAATTACATGTTTACTTTTAAAACAATGGAGTTTAGTACTCACTTAGTTTAGAAAGCCTACATATTGATTATGCCGGCCGTTCACGACCTGCCTTTATTTGTTTTCTTCTGTTTCATCTCACCTTGATATTTTAAAGAAAGTCTGTCTCCGTGTGCATGTGTGCCTGCATAAACAAGGATTACCATGTTAAAAATCTGGTTGAATTCATCATTGTGTTTATATTTAGATCCATCAGCTTAGGATGGAGTTTTCCGATAAGCTTGACAGGGTCACTAACCATAATCCTCTTATGCGTCTTCAGGCAACATTTACAGACACAATTGTCCTCCCAGTTGAAGGGTGTGGAATCGTAGCCCCAGAAGCAAAGATCCTGCAAGCCCTAGCCAACCCTGTCTATGATAACTTCCTCAGCATCTTCTTGATCTGATGCAACTAACTAACTGCTTCCTGGTTAGAGACGGATGGTAGGGAAAGTCTTTACGTGGAATTACTTCCGGTTGCCTGAGCTCATTTTCCTACATAGTTTGTGAGTCCTCAAGCCTAAGATAAGTAGTGAATGGACAGAAAGTCAACTGTGGCATTAGGGGAAAATGGAAATGTGTAATATACTCAAGCGCCAAGCCCACTGAACATTGTTTTCTCTGATCCTTTTTAGGGATAGTAATTCTCCTATTCTCCTATGCCTCTCAATGTATTATTTCATAGATAATTTCAAAAAAAATAAGTCCCGCAATATATGCAGACTATAAAGCAAAATATCACCTGCATTATCAAATCCAACATGTAGCAATGTTCCACTGACTATCCTGTATTTTTATAGCTCTTTCTCCCAATCTTTAAAACATAAATGTCGCACATATGTATCAACTCTTAAAACATAATGCTCTTGATTTTCATCTAAGACATACCAGTGATTTCATGGCAAGTTTCCTACTATACTTATTACCAGGATTAATTAAAGATCAAGCGAAAAGACCCACTTTAAAACTTTTTGTGTCTTAAAATTAAAAAACAAAACAATGATAAGAAATTAAAACAGCTCATATATGCATAACATCAGCTAATGATAAAAGTGGATATGAAATTGAAAGAGAAAAAAGGATGGATCATATGAGGAGTTTGGATGGAGGAAACACAAGGGAGAAATTAATTCAATTATGTTTCAAAAAGAAAAGAAAAAGGAAAATAATAATAATCATTGTGCTATAAAGGATTTAGTTTAGTAAACTTACCTGACAATATTACATGTCTTATAGAATTTGTTAGTAATGGCAGCACATTGGCAATATCTAATTGTAATTATTTTCACTAAAGTCATGTCCATGCCTGATTAAGGTACAAAGGTATCTTGGATAGACTAAACGTCATTTGGCCATGACCTTTATATTGGATGTGTTGTTGTTTCCTTTTTAATATAAAATATTAAATAATATAAAAATATTATACTGAACCTATTTCTGCAAATATTTCTCCATTTTTTAAAACATAAGAAGATATCAGTATAAATACTGTACGAGAGACAATTATGTTGAGTATCGTGATGCATGTGTTTTACTGTGTGATAGTTCAGCCTATCTGGGTTTGTCCACAAAACCGTGAGCAGTCACATACATTCTCGATCCCTGGAGAGATTATACGCAGCCTACGATAGGAACCCAGAACATTTTGATGGAATGAAATAATAGGCTCTGTGCTGTATTAACGATATGAGCTAATTTTATTTTATTTTGTGCCTTCTGCTTTTGCACCTGCGAGCCATAAAACTCATGTTCCCAGATGAGAATTGTTCTGTTTGTTCACTGGCTCTGTCAGTCTTGTTGACTTTTTTAACTTCACAAGATCTGATTATTGAAAGTTTCCTTCTTGGAGGCTGACATTTTATAAAAGGTGGTCCTCTTTGCCCCTTTCTGAAACCCCACAAACACCATTCACATCTGGATAGCAAATAACTATTTTTATTGTTTTTAATTGCTGTACTCCTGGAATCTTTGATTAAAAATAGTTCTATTGAATATCCAGTAGTGCCATGAAGAGGGACCGCACTGTTGGGAGCGTTGTTGTAAACAGTCCTTCACCCGCACGCTTATTTCCCCACCTGCAGCAGCAGGCACGGCAGCTGTGTGTTGTGATGGGCCGTGATGAAGACGTGAGAGACCGTCCGGCTGGCACACTGTTGGTGGGGAAGCACCGTGCTCATCTCCGAACCAGCACACCAAGATACCTGTATCACGCATGCTCAGTACTAAGCCATTTTGCCCAATATCAATAAGTGGTTTAAACTACAACATAAAGAACTGTGTGCTATTTTAATTTTCAAAGATTAAAATCTTCCCCCATGAATGAAGTACACCAAGCATGTGTATTAATACGTATTCTAAACTGTCTTCGTGGTCCAGCCGTGTGTCACCTGAACGTCTTCCTTCCTGTGTCACAATTGTTTGATTTTGTGACCTTTCACAACAGACTTGTTTGTTTTACTTATGTGTACGAGTGCTTTGCCTGAATGTATGGATGCACACCACATGCATGACTAGGGCAAACAGAAACAAGAGTACATGGTCGCGTGGATACGCAGTCAGATCTAGCTGGGAGCTGCCTGTGCGTGAGTGCTAGGAACTGATGCTGGGTCCCCTGCAAGAGCAGCAAAGGCTTTCACTTGATTTTTTATTTTAATGGGATAGTTTAACATATCCTTTTACTACATTTTCAACTTATTTTAGCTAATTTTATCTAGTTTTTCATAGATAAAAAAATAAAATTCTTCAATTAAAGTTCTTGATGGAATTTTAATTGACTGTATGAAATTTGTATATCATTTTGGGGAAGTTGACACAAACATTTTCTCCATTTTAATTGTTCATATTATAAAATCCTAGTTTAAATATGTATGCCAAATTTATGCCATGTGAAAGTGTGTGAATGTTTATTTCTGTGTGTGTATATATATATATATATATATTTATTTGTATATCTGTGTGTGTGAATTTGTGAATATGGGTGTGTGTATGTATCTGTATGTGCTCCTTCCTGAAATACTTCCATACACAATGATATTTTATTGTAATTATGAATGAAGATGTGTGGGAAATATTCTTTCTGGGCAATAATACACAAAATTGTTACTAATTTTTACAATCCTAGATGAATAGTTATGTACTGGTTTTGAAACTTTAAGTAATGAATTTGATTACCTTTCTTACAGTTTTAAAGTTCATATTTGTATTCCTGACTTACTCCTTAACCTATAATTTCTAGAAAATTCCAACAAGTATTTCTGATATTTATGAACAATCACTGACTTTTTAAATGAAAGTATATGGATTTGGGGCAGGCATAATGAAGTCCCTTTCTTTTTATATGTTTGCTTCCCACAAGTACTACATACAGTCTGAAGACCAGACACACACAGTCAGCACTGGGCACTGTCTTTGCTATCACCACACTGGCTTGGCAAAGCTGAGTCATTGCAGGTAACTCTCTGTAGAAGTCATCTGTTCCCCACAGCAAAGAGAGCTTTTCTGCCCTGCTAGTGGCTGTCCTGCACACAGTGGCGATGGCTGTAGGGGAGTGACTGAAAGTCTTGACTTTTTGTATTCCTCCCTGTTTGATCTCATTCTAGCTACTTAAAAAAAAACTTTCTATTAATTCTTAGTGAATTTCACATCATATATCATTTCCAAATCCCATTATATTCACCCTCTGTCCCTTTAACAGCCCCCCCAAAAGGAAGAAATAAAAATTATATATACATAAAAAAATATATGTTGACCCATCCCAATCCTTATCCCATCTATGAACTGCTCAAGCATGGGAAGGAGTTGGTCCTGCAGATCCAAAGCTACAGGATCCCCATGACTCAGGGTAACTACAGAATATCCTGGAGGAGATCCCCTGGGGATCTAGTATTTATGTGTAGCAGAAGCCAGAGACCTCAAACCCAGGCCAGTGACTCATTATAATGAACATTTGCAAGTGAAGACTTGTGGATAGAAGAGTATTCTGGGACTCACTACAACCTCCATGGCGCCTTGGGGTTTTTGTTTTGTTTTGTTCTATTTTATTTTCTTCCTACCTTTTCGTGGTGCAACTAAGAGAAAGTTGGGTGAAAGAGAGGTTGCGAAGAGGAGTATTTATATCTAGGTATGAATTTGCTGCATGTATTTTGCATATTTCTACTACCATGTTTTCAAATATCATATTACCCAAAACACTTAATCGTATGCTTGTCTGAAGTCCATTAGCAACCAACACCCATTTATTTGAGATAAAAAAAAATGTCCATATTCTAGTGCAACACCCAACAAAATTCTACTTCTTTATAAACAAATAATTAAATTGAAATGAATTCACAGAAAGGCATAGTTTTCACAATGACAATGAATAGTCCCACAGTACAATGAGACTGAGATTCCTTGTATAGTCCTAGCTGTCACATTAAATTCTCAAATGTAACGAACGGCGTTCTAATGGCCATGCAGTTTTTGGAACAACTGTTCCTGGAACTGCACAGTGACATTCAGTTACAAAAGGATACAAAATATAGTATCACATTTATCTTTTTAAAAGTAAATATAACCTTATATTTATCAGCAACATTTCTAGAAATTAGATAGATATGTGAAATCAAGCAATGTTAAAGGTATACACTTTAATATTACGCTGGTGTGTGTACAGAGCCCTTTCCATTTCAGCTCACATATAGTACCGTATGGCTCTGTCGCTGCACAGGCTGTCCAATCTTCATTGCTTAGTGCCCTAGATAACACTCATTTACTATGGACCTTTGGGGACAGTTCTTGACTTTATGAAGAAGGGCGTATTTTGTAATCCTTATACTTTTGTGTAAATTTTATATTCATCTGGTTTATAGAGACTTACTATTCATATGCCAATCACCTACACAGAATCAAAATAAGTCCTAACAGATATGGTATTAGAGAAGAAGATCATAGCTTTAGTCCAAGCCTCAGTTTCTGCATCTGCCCAAAGGAAACATTGTCTCTGTGGCTTCGTACGATTGTTAAAGATACAATGAAAATGCATGAAGTACATTATATCTGTGAGATGTGGTTTGAATAGACATGTCAAGTTGATTCTCGAAGACTGCAGTTTCCTTAATAATGACATGGAAGCAGTCAGCCATCTTAAAGTGAGATTCTAAAATACAAGACCAACTAGGAAACACGCATGTAGTAGTTTTCCTAGTTTTCTGAGGGTCACAATGGTAAAGAACTGGGAATAACTGGCTTCCATGGCTTTATTGCTCAGTCATCTGCAACAATTAGACATCAGAAAAACTTGACGACCAAGTTTTTATCACCCTGATAAATATAAATATTCGTTGTGTGTATTCTCATATTTACCTTACCACAAGTGTTTATTCCTAGGTAGTATACAGAAAAGAATTTTTTAAATTTTATCTGTATCCCATACAAGCTGTCCTCACTGAAACCAGAAGAGAGTAGAGAACACAGCTAGCCGGATTGGTAGAGATGGGGCTCTCTACAAAGTACCTCCATCAATGTCCCCAAAACATAACTTCCTGTCAAAGAAAAATGCACACAGCCTCTTCCCACATTTATACTCGATGGATTTCACCACGGAAATGGGCTTTGTTCAAGTAAAGGGATGACCCTCCTTTAACTGAGAGTCTCTTCTTTCTCAAGCTCATTCCACTTCTGTTAATCAATGGGTGACAAGCACAGTGCCAGGGAATTAATAATATTCAATAAGGGAAAGATGAGGGCCCAGTCTGGATGAATTATACTAGTTACTCAATTCTTTTCAACAAGGAAAACCAAATATCCCCCATGGCATCCCGCTTCCTGCAATATTAAAACTATAAGAATTTGATGATATTGAAGAAATGTTTAATGAAACTCTGTCTAAACACTAATGTCAAGAAAGGCGATTTTAGCTATACAGTGGGGTAACATTTTGTTTTTTCTGCAATAAAGCCATCAGATCAATAAAAAATTATGTAGCAGATTATTATTACAGTGTGCTCACCATAGCTCTGATCGTAAATAATACAGCAGTTATTCTGGTTATATTAATTATAATTAGAATGCAGATAATGCAGACGGTCTTTTATTGCTACAGCCAAATCAATTTTCCAGTGTTATTCAAGGCAAGGTCACACAAAGTTGTGGGAGCTTTTAGACTTCTTATGAAATGGCCTTCCTGCCTGTGAGAGGGGGGTTTGCCTCAGCTGTGCAAGACACATTGACTGGGAAGAGCATTGAAATAATTACAGCCATGAACCCTTGTCTGTGATGGCAGAATTTCATTTTATAAAGTAAGCATAGCCGTAATCCAGCCTCCTTTATGGTAGGAAGCCTCATAAATCTCTCAGAGGAGACCAAGTCTTGTATTTAGCGGTAAAGAGAAAATCAAAATAGATTCGTTTGCGTTGTTCATCTCTCCTCATTGCCTCTCCTTTCCAAACCTTGACATCATATTTTTAAAAGGTGTGCCATATGTAATCATCTAATAACAATGGAGGGAAAGCCATGAAGGAACAAACAAACCAACAGTGAGTGTCTGGTGTTGGTGGCGAGGATGGAGACTGACCTTATAGACTGTCCTTTGAGACTTCTGTGAGGCTACTGTTTATTTGGCTAAGAAAAAGAGAAGAAAGAAAGAGAAGTAGGTGGAAATAAAATTCAGATAGAATTGCATTATAGGCTCCTTGACACGGGGAAGTGAGAGATGCATTTTCTAAAGCCATTGGAGCCAGACACTGGTTAAGAATAAACCTCAATATATTCAAGTATGGGGAAAGAGCAGAATGCAAATTCCAAACTCATACTGAGCAAGCTGAATGAAGATATACTCCAGCGTATGGATTCCAAATATGTTCCACCAGATAAGACTCTCAACATGGTGGCACCAAGGTGAAGCAAGGTCACAAAGTCCAGTGAGATGAGTAACTCAGAAAGGAGCATAAGAGGAGCCAGTAGAACCTCTTTGAAAGTAGACACTGAAAAATTCATGCTCAGTCTAGAGAAATGGCTGTCGGCAATATTAAATCACTGCAGCGATGTCTGTGAGACCAGTGTGCCAAGCTACCAGGGCCTATCTCCTGCTGAGAAAGGAAGACATGTTTGTACCTTGGAAATGCACAACAGTATACCTGAGGTTTGGGGGATTTCTTCTGAGACTGGAAATGAGTCAGACGTAGTATGGAGTGACATCAGTGTGAACAAATGAAGTTATTCTGAAACCAGAGTCAAGAACCTATAACCCAAAAGGAAATATGGTAAATTATAGCATAAAACAGTTTACATAGTTATTGCTAGATCTCTGTAATTTTATGTTTCTTCCCACAAAAAAAAAAAAGACACACAGGTTAAGTCAATTAGGAGCACAAAATATTGTATGCTTAATTCTGTTTCTAGCATACCATGCCCATTGGTGGGAGTGAGGATAACACTGAGAGCCAAACCTTGGGCTTTGTGTATGTTGGACAAGTCTATATTCTATCAGTGGGTCATGTCCTCAGCCTTAAACATTATATTGAAAATGTCTTTCTCTTCTATTATGAAACCATGTCTCTCCCTCACCAACTGCTCATTTCTTTGAGACCAAATCAGTAATGAATGGGTCACTCTTACTGTAGTTGACAAATTTGGTCTAGGTGGGTGACTCTGAGGTAGATACTGCTATCTCTAGCTGGGTAAATCGAGGCTCAAGAAAGCTTAGTAAGTGCCAGGTGGCCTCCAATAAATTGAGTGGTGGCAAGTTTTGAATGTGGCCATGCCATTCCAGGGTGTACACTCTAATGCAACACATTTCTGCCAGGTCCAGTCTTCACATATGAACAATTTGACTCAATTTGACTCTCTCAGCTTTGTTTCCATTCCTAAGTAGAAGATTATGAATAACCCTGATCTGTTTCTTAAAGGTCAAGTGGGGGGGGAGGTATTTGATTAAGTAATAGTCCATCACAAAGGGACCTAGGATATGGACAAAGGCATGGATTTCTGTAATAACTTCCAGTTCTTTGAATAATAGGGTTGGATAAATACGAAATATATTATATATCAGATATATAATCTATATGAAACATAAGAAAAAGAAGTCTAAATGTGACCTTGTCAGCTGAGTTAGCTTGCAGTAGATTCCTCTATAAAGTGATACGTACAGCGACATCATTTTACTGCTGAAAACTGGGATGCTTTCCAAATCTTAACTTACAAAGTAATTGTACTTCCAAGTGAGAAAAATGTCTTCTGAGGTACTTTCTTCTTCTTGAATACCATAATAAATGGCTCTGTAATGTCCTATGCAAATAGCGGATGTTGTAATTTGGAGCTGCTCACAAAAAAGGTTTTGTAAATTGAGCATTTTAGGAAACTTTTGTTTAAGTATTTACTCTGCAGTTAATGTGATTCACCCTGCCTGGATTGCTTACCCTTGGTTTTTCTTTTTCCCCAGATATATATGTGTGTGTGTGTGTGTGTGTGTGTGTATACATATATATAAAACTTTTCTCCCTCTCATATTCTGCCCTAATTTCCTGTGTAATTCCCATGTAAAAGGTCCAAAAGTTAGGTGTGGAATTAATTCTAAATTGGAAGAAAGAAATTGTAATTTTCAAGTAGAACATTAGCCTCCTGTTTGGTTCATTCTGTTAGCTCTCTCTTTGCCTTTCTATATTTAATCACAGAGTCTGCTTGGCTGTAGCATCTATCTAGTGTCTGCTAGTTACATGTAATAGCTCCTCTAGCAATATCACTATTAAATCGTGCCTCTTTCTACCCTTTGTCAGTTGCTCATGTCAGTAACAGGGAATTAGCTTTAAAGTATAATCTGATTGAGAACATTACATTGGCCAGTCTTACCCGTCTCCATCCTGCATTACTTTCATTGTCTCTGATTTAGAAATGGCCTTTCTGCCTCCTGGTTTCAACATAGAGCAAAAAGGACCATCTGGACTCACATATGAGGAAATCAGGCATCTCTTGTTTAAAGCATGCCCAAAAGGGCAGTTTCTTGTCAGATAAGCTGCTGTGCACTAAGTCTGATAACTAACAGAATTAGAATATGGAAATTTAAAAGACAAAGTACCCATTCTTATCCCTCAATTTACCCTTTTATCCTACTGGTAAATATCCTGTGATTTCCACCAGTGATGAACTAGTGTCGATGCAGCCCCCTCCCTCCCCCCCAGGTCATGTCTGTGGCTCAAAAGCAAGTGTGGTGTTTCACTGGCTGGGATAGAATTATGCAAGGGAATAGAAACACATTATTGTGTGATGGCAGAAATGTAGTTCTCTTTAACTTCTAGACATATGTAGTATAGTTATAACAGTGAAAGAATATGAAGAACAATTGGGGAGTTCAAATCACAGCACCATTGCTTGCTAGCCCACATGATCTCTTGCACATTAATTATTCCCTTTCAACCCCTAACATTCTTACTTACAAAAGGAGATATCAGAGAGATGGCTCAGCAGTTAAGAGCACTGACTACTCTTCCAGAGGTCCTGAGTTCAATTCCCAGCAACCACGTGGTAGCTCACAAAAGGAGATATCTTTCTCCTCTCACTGTCACAAGCATATAACCAGGAGAGGCTTGTTGATGCTCTTCAGACGATACCATCTGCAAAGATATTGTACTTGAATGTTAATTATTGGCATCATTTAAGAATCAGATGTTATAGCTTTTAAAGAACATTTTTCAAATTCATCTCTGTTTATACATGGCAACGAAGACTCACGAAATAACCCTTTCCTATTTAGACGGATGTACTGTGTAGTGACTTCAGCTGCTGTCTGGCTTGATGACATACCCCACCTGGTGCCTGTAGGCACTGGAGTTGTTGCCTCTGTTTATAAAAAAGCTCTTTAAGATTTATCTTCACAGGTTCATGTTTTTGAACCATCTTTCATATTTAAGTAAATCATGTAACTTGGAGTTTGAGAATTATTTGGTGATAATGGTTGTGGTTTTGCCATGCTAACAATTTGTAATAGTAGTTATGTATCACAGTTTTCTTATGATTACATTTTCTATATGAGGACCTTTTTTTTTACAGAGTAGTGTATCATATGCATAATAATTATTTGGTAATTTGGGCAATAATTTCAAATTCTTAACATGGCAAGATTGAATCATATACTATATTTGGCTCCATGTTTTTACCTAGGAAGTCTTTTTCCAATTATTTAAGTAAAAATAATGAAATTGTATAAAAATAAATATCAACAAATTATTTGTGTCAGCCTGCCTGTACTAATGTTGGGTATCAATTTACACAACTACCAACGTTGTATCACTTTTGTGAGGGTACAGCAGTGTTCAATGCATGGGCGTGTGTGTGTGTGTGTGTGTGTGTGTGTGTGGTTTGTGCAATGTGTAGTCATACATATCTTCATGAGAGCAAGTGTGGAGGGCAGCGTAAGGCATCAGGTCACCTTTTTTACCACTTTTGTCTAATTTCTTAGACACAAGGTCATTGAAACTATGGCTTATCATTTTGGATAGTCTAACAGGTCAGTGAAGTCTAATGACCTTCCTGTCACCATCCCACACAAAACAGGAGTTAGAGAAGCATGCCTACATTCATGCAGTTTGTTTCATGTGGGTTCTAGGAATCTGCAAGAGGTCTTGCCCACTGAGCTATTTCCCAAGCACCTCCTCTCTGTCCCTCTCTTTGTCCTACCAGTGTAGGCAGATAGGGTCTCACTTTGGCCTGGAATTCACTAGCCTCGAACTCACAGAAATCTGCCCTCCTCTTTCTCCTCAGTGCTGGGATTAAATGTTGGACACCACGATGGCTAGTCTCTATCATTATTGATTGAACTTTCTCCTAAAGGTCTTCCATTTTCCTTCACGAAGAACTTTGATCCATAAATCAG
The DNA here is from genome assembly GCF_011064425.1 of Rattus rattus. Lineage (NCBI taxonomy): Eukaryota > Metazoa > Chordata > Mammalia > Rodentia > Muridae > Rattus > Rattus rattus. The sequence goes on from NC_046154.1 coordinate 214,237,718, forward strand.
TCTCAAATAGTCTATTGAAGTAGTCCAGATAGTAGGGACTAAAAATATCTAAAACAGAACCTTGCCTCCCTTAATGAGTCACCCAAGAAAAACAGTTATGCCCAGGCAGATCTGTTTCCATATAGGAATTTGTTTTATACAGGAACAGTGAATGTCAGTATTCAAATAGCAATGTGATATCAAAAAATTATTAGAAATAATGTGGAGAAATTATCCAATGAATACTTAACTACAGGGCTCTTCCTTACAGCATTGGCCTATCTACACATTATGTAAATTGTGATCTGAGCATACATCTGGCACGTTATAGTGAATGCTACCTCTGACAAACGCAGCACACACACACACACACACACACACACACACACACACACACACACACACATATATATCATGGAAGAGTAGAAAAAGAGGGGGTTTAACCAGCCCTTCCACAAAAACAATAATACACTGTTCTATCAATTCATATGTATTCATCGGGTTCAGTAATAATTAAGAGACTCTGGTTAATAGAATCCACTTTACATAGTTATTAAGGGTAGCGTGTTTTCTTACTGTCATTCATTGTTTGAGAAAACAATGTGGGATGACTAGACTGTAGATTTAATTTTGCAATGAAAACCATCACGCACATTTTTATAAAAAATGAATAATTCGTTGGTCCATAGGTATAATTTTCACCTTGAGAGTGGGTTTTAGTGGATTGGGTATTTTTACAAATACTGTCACAGTTTCATAAAGCCAAAACATGGGTGCTGGGGGAGTGATGGCTAGGAGCCAAAAGAAAGCACCACAATTTGGTTGAAATTAATAGGCAGCTGTTAGGCCATCTCTGAGTTCACAGTTCACTATGCTGAAATTTTAGGATATGTGAAAGCAAAGCTCACTTCAAAATGAAACGTGGCCAGTCGAGTTTTCGATATAATGAAGGTAATACGTTTAAAAGCTAACACAGAAGGTTGGCGTGGTAGGTACCGTTTCTTGTTTGATTGTTTCTCGTTTGTTTGGTTAGTTTGGTTTTTTGACACAGGATCTCACTCCCAGTCTAGCCTGAGAATGCATGGCCATCTTCCAGCTCAGGCTCCCCGATGCAAGGATTGCAGGTGTGTGTCACTCTCCTGGTGCTAATTATGAATTTGTAGCTTTTCATCTGTAAATTGGGTTAACGGAATTGATTTAACAGACAGAGTAGAAAATTCTGCTTCTTACATCCAATAGTTAATGACAAACTTTAATCTTAGTCTAGAAATTAAATCAGAAGCCGTCAGCTGCACCAGCATAGAAACATAGAAAGACAGATTCGCTGTTCCTTATCGATGAAGCCAATATTTAAAAGGTTATGTAGTCACAAGAATTATTCCATTACTTAATAATAACTTTGTCATTTATACTCTTGCTATGAAATCTGTACAAGTACAGACTTTAGCAGTTATCTACCTTTTTAAACTGATATTCTGAATAGTTGATACTATCTGAATAGTAGATATTATTTTAAAAACTAAAATGAAATAATGTAAGTCAAATTGACTTCAAATGTTACAAACAGTCATCACTTTTCCAAAAAGCCTCCTGCAATGGGGCAATGTTCTATCATGTGCTGTCGAAGCTGTCCGTGAGCACTTTGTCACTGACCATACATAAAAATACAGATCTTAAATTGTAACTAAAAACCGTGGTCAATGGCTAGCGTATTATCTCTGAAGTCTTGGAAGTGAGGACATTAATTTAATTATAATAGAAAACGCAAGAGGTAAATTCTTTGCAGGAAACTAGAGGCAGATTTTGGATAATTAGCTGTACTCATAAGCCCCTTAGAGTCTTTGTATCCTGATTTTGAAGAGACTATGCTTAGCCTATTTTAAATGCTTCCATTATAAAAGGTTTCCTATTAAATAATATAACTATTTTTTAGCACAAGTAATATTTTGTGAGGACCATCAATTTTGTTTGACCAATAACAGTTGCCTGGTGTGTGTTTGTGTGTGTGTGTGTGTGTGTGTGTGTGTGTGTATGTGTGTGTGTGTGTGTAGTTATAATATATATTCTATATTTGCCCTGGCACTCTTTTTTCTATTGCACTCTCTACTTTATTGACTTACTTAATTTTTAACATGGATTTCTATGCACATGTGTGCATGGGTGTAGGTAGAGGCCAGAGGCCACCCTTCGACATCCTTCTTCAGTACTACCTACTTCATATTTTAGTTTATTTTTTGAGGCCAGGTCTGCCACTGACATGGAGCTTGGCACATAGACTAGGCTAGCTGGGTCTGCCTAGCTTTGCCTCTGTAGCACTTGTAGTATTGTAAACATGTGCCTAGGTGTTTTTATCGGATATTTTATGCATTTACATTTCAAAGGTTATCCCCTAGCTCTGGCACTCTTACAAGTAATATTTTTTGCACCCCACTTTGGAGAACCTGTTGCATACTGAACCTCAGGATATATGAACTGTGCCTTTATTATCACAAGAGCACCAACCCCTTCTGTACCTAATAGATTGACTCAATAATAATTAACCCCCAATACTGAGTAAAAACTGTCAGAAGCAGGGAGATTGTTCCATTTGTAAAGTGCTTGCTGCTCAAACATGAGTTTGAATCTCTAGGACCCACCTAGAAGCTTGTCATGTAGGTGTGTGAGTGCAGTGTATGTGCTGGGTGTGAGGGAAGATGGGGAATCCCCGAATTGCTCAATCTGAGACCTCCAGACTCAGTGAGAGAACTTGTCTCAAAATATAATATGGAGAGTAAGGAAGGAAGACATCCGACATTAAGTTTTGGCCTCTTCATATAATTGTGCACCTACATACATATACACGTAACCACAAACACATATAGATACCTACAAACACACACATATGTACAACACACTCACTAGACAAAAGCAGTCAGACTCAGTGAGCTCATTAGTAAAATAATGTCAAAAATTCCAGTACTTTTAGGTGCAGATTCCTGTGAGTACATAATCTGTGCTGGCTGGCTTTATATCAACTTGACGCAAGTTAGTGATCAGGGAAGAGGGAGCCTCAGTGGAGAAAATGCCTCCGCAAATTGGCTATAGCCAAGCGTGGGGCATTTTCTTGATCGGTGGTTGACATGGGAGGCCCATTGTGGGTAGTGCCATCTATAGGCTGGCCACCCTGGGACCTCATAGAAGACAAGCTGAGAAAATCTTGGAGAATACGCCATTAAGCAGCATACCTCTTTGACCTCTGCATCAACTCCTGTGTCTAGATCCCTGTCCTGTGTGAGTTCTTGTCTTCACTGCTTTAGACGATGAACAGGTATGTGGAAGTGTGAGTGAAATAAGCCGTTTCATCCCAAAGTTGCTTTTGGTCAGTGTTTCAACACAGAAACCCTAAGATATTATTTTTCAAGTATAATATAATGTCAAAATTCATATTTGGACTGGGCCCAGTAGGAAACTTATGGCCATAATCATCTCAAGATTAAATGCCTAAAGCTTTATTCTGCAGCGCCCAAAGCATTTCACACAGCTTACATCATCCATTCCAACAAAATTAATACTATAGGATAGAGAGGAGGAATGTGTAATTAATGATTTGATGTCTGGTTTAAACTATTATAAAAACAACAACAACAACAAAAACTTTTATCTAAACCTCTGCTTTTGAGTCAACCTGACAACGAGGACAATCAAGCAGTCATTTTAAAGTCCAAGGCCCCAGGTTCTTGACACCTTCATACATTATAATTTCCTCTCCATTATTTGGAATCTACGCAGGGTTCCCCACAGCTTCCGTGCTAAGGTCATCTAGCCTTTTTCACAAACCATGGTTCTGAAGACTTCATGTTTGGCATTTCTATAATAATCTTACAGGGCTACCTACTGAAGTTCATGGCAGGGAGTCAGACATGAAAACAATATGTCAGCCCTTCCACATCCAGCAGCTTGTTCTCCTCCACTCATCTTTATATCTATCAACCAAATCTTGTTATATAGTTTAAATACATTTATGTATGTGGCATCATGTAGTAAGGTTGCTTTCCAGATAAATAACTTTTGCCTTCCTAAACATTCCTATTTAGCATAAGTAGTAGTATGAGAAATGCTTCAATCAGACTTATAGGATAAGTCTGCTGCTTATAGGATAAGTGTACTGTTTCTCCTTCCAATGAGCAAAATTATCTAAAACTCCATCTGCCCTTCAAAGTCACATGTTGAAAACTTAAGTTGACACAATCCCAGATTCTGAACGAACTTCTTGGAGGAAGTTTATGCCTCCAATGTGCACATTTCACTGAGTATGTCTCGGTACTCTCCTACTAGAACATTGCAGTTGTGGGTACTCCTGTTACAGCAGCTAGGTTACGATGACTATTATAGCGCTTTTTCATTAGTACAATAAAAATGTAAGAGGGTCTTAACAGTCTTTGTAGACGCACAACTTCAGGCAAACCTGTATTACAGACTTAAGCTCAGAAACTACAAAAAGAAAAAGAAAAAAGAAAGAGGGTGACTATAGACCCAGAAGCCAAGAGAGTCCATGTGGAGTTTAAATTGCCTAGAAATTTATGAGTAGGATACAAACATTATAAATGCAAGATCCAGAGTGGCACATGTATTTTCCTAGCATAATAATGTCTCCAACTGGTACACCCACTATCTTACTCAAACATTTACAGTTAGCCTTCCGAGGCCATACACATAAATAAATATAGAAATGAGATCATCAAAATCTAAGTCAGAGAACAGGAAAGTACAGTACAACTGGAATTCCTGGGCAGGGAAAAAAAACCTAGAACACGGTCTCTGTCTCATGTTAAGTCAGACACTAGTGGAAATGCAGCTTCACAAAGGCTGTGGCATGGGGATCCACCAACGTGCAGGATCATAAAATGAATACATTATGGAAATGGAGAAAGAGAATAAAAGAAGAATACATGGCGTATTGGGTGTTAATTTTAATTTGTAAGGGCGAGAAAGGGATAAAAAGGAAAGAAAGCTGAGTGGATTAACGCTGCCTAAAAGGGTGAAGTGAATCCTAGGGGCTGCCGCAGTTTTACCAGGTGGGAAGAATGACGAGGGGGAAAGTGGGACCATAAATAACCTGCAAGGGCAGATGAGATCAATAAAGCTTAAATGCTCGAACTTCTCAACTTTAAAATGTTTTAACTGTAATAATGAATGCTATAGAAAATTATGAACTTATGAAGAGCCTATAAATATGGCCAATGATAAAATTCAGCAGATTAATAAGAACATTGGATCGATGGCGGATAAGTTGATGAGCTTTGAAGATAAGTATAACGAAGATTAAAGAGAGATTTATTAATAAAGGTTACAGTTTTGAATTAGTATTATTTTCTACACTTGGATCTTCATAAACACATGACACTGTTTTCATTATGTATCAGGCACAAAGAAATTAATCTCAGAAATATTTTCTTAAGGCAGGAACATTGCAATGTGTGGAAAACATACTTGTTTGGGGACGGATTTGTGCTGAGGAGATGCCTCAGTCAATAAAGTGCTAGCCATGCTAATTTGAAGCCCTAAGTTTGGCTCTCACCACCTATATAAATGCCAGGTAGGGATTCACATACAATCACAGGTCTCTGGATGTAGTGTGGGTTCCTCTGAGTAAGCTATAATGGAGTTGCTAAGCTGTGGTTTCAATTGACAGACCCTGTCTCGATAAGTGAGGTGGAAAGCAGCTGAGGAAGATATCCGATGTCAACTTCGTCTCCCACCCCCATAAAGACAAAACAGATGTATCTATAAAAGAAAAAGTCATTTCTCAGTGTTCAAGTCACTTGCTTACAAGGTGGCTATTCATCCTCTCCAATTCTCACTTGACACTGACCTTTGCCCTTTCTTCATATGTGTCTGGCTTTGCAGTACCCAAAGTTATTACATAATACATTATCCCCCTCTTCCCTCTCCCTCTCCTCCACCTACACTTTCTCACTGTCCCAGCCATTGTTTTCTAGCTACTCCTACTTCATATATCATTCAAGGAAATTATAATTTCCTCCAGAAAACCTTCTCTAACAATGTCTAATTATCCCTGCACCTTCTGAGATGTAGTACAGCCCAATACTTCTCACAGCCTTCAATACAAGAGTAGGGTACACACAGAGATGTTGATACAGTTTTTCAATGTAAAGAAACCTTCACTTCCGTACATTTTCATCCCAAATATGAACATGTTTTCCATGGCAATTTCTTTGTAGGCATATTATTAAAATACGCCAAGGGTCTAAAAGACTTCACCAGCCACATTAGATGCTATATTCACAGGAACATGTCTGCTGACATCTGAACAAACCAGATTGAATTCAACTTTTTATTCATAAAATAACTAGATTGTCATGATTTAGTTGTTTAGATGCTTGTGAAGGTAATTGCAGCTCTGTCATTTTCTGTGTAAAGAAGTTAAGAGCTACTGGATCAGAAGGATGAGTAAGTTAGCTCTGTTCACGCTGATGGTGAGATGTGGTAACGCACTAACGCATCTCCATAAGTCATGGTGGGTGTGACTGGTGGTGAGAGAAACTCTACCACCAGTAGAGTTATGAAGTGGGGGTTTGGATGCTATCTGCATGGATTAATGGACTGTAATCTGGAAGGTATGGGATGAAGAGAGTGTAGAGTAGATAACAATCTTACCAGTTTCTCACTTTGATGTCAATTTAAAGTTTGCCAGCAAGAATAATTAAAGCTTTTAGTTACCTCTGTGCATTGTATGCCATAGACTATGTAAATGAAAAAGGGCCGTCTCAAATGGAATGAACTAGAAAATATCATCCTGAGTGACGTAACCCAATCACAGAGAAATACACTTGGTATGCACTCACTGATAAGTGGCTATTAGCCCAAAAGTTTGAATTACCCAAGATGAAATCCACAGACCACAGTAAACTCAAGAAGAAGGATGACCAAAATGCAGATGCTCCCACTCCTTCTTAAAAGGGGAAAAAGTATCCATAGGAAGGGATATGGAAGCAAAGTTTAGAGCAGCAACTGAAGGACCGGCCATTCAGAGCCTGCCCCATATGTGGCCCATATATATGTACAGCCACCAAAACTAGATAAGATTAATGAAGCTAAAAAATGCATGCAGAAAGAGATTAGATATAGATCTCTCCTGAGAGACACATCCAGAGCATGTCCAATACAGAGGTCAATGCTAGCAGCAAACCACTGAACTGAGAACAGGACCCCCTTGGGGAGAATTAGAGGAAGGATTGAAAGAGTTGAAGAAGTTTGCAACTCCATAAGAACAACAATGTCAACCAACCAGAGCTTCCAGGGACTAAACCACTACACAAAGACTATACACGGACTGACCCAGGGCTCCATATTCTCTGCATATGTATAGAGAATAGCCTTGTTGGGGCACCAGTGGAAGAGGAAGCCCTTGGTCCTGCCAAGGTTGGATCCCCCCCCCCCAGTACAGGGGAATATGGGGGGCAGTAAGGGATATGGATGGGGGAAATACCGGTATGGGGAGGGGAAGGGGGCTTATGGACAGGAAACCAGGAAAGGGAATAACATTTGAAATGTAAGTAAAGAAAAATATCTAAGAAAAAAGAAAAGAAAGAAAAATGGGCCGTCTCAAGTGCATCAAAAATAGCACACAACATAGACCTTAATTAGGATACCAAAAGAGGCTCATATCTTCACTCTGATACTCTTAAGCAATTTCAACCAAGTAAGGCACCCACCTCTTAATGCTAGGGTTTATTCATGTGAATAGTAAGGTGAATGTTAAAAGTAACTTGGTTCCACGACTGTTTGATATTCATGCTCCACTAGAGTACTGTGAAAAAGTATCTATCTACATAATCCTTAAAGTAAGCCAGCGTTACCCATTATCCCTACTTAACTGGTAAAGAAACGGTTTCAGTCACAGTGGCCATCAGAAGCCACATGTCTAGACTAAAGAAATCTACCATATGCTATCTGATTCCAAGAGAATGGAAACATAGGATAGCGATCATGGGCTTCAGTACTCAGTCTCTCTGCTCAATGGAGTCCATGACCCTGTCCATTTTTTGGTCCAAAAGATATTACTCTATCTGAGGACTCAGGATCATCACAAAGAAATATTATTTATTTTGGACATGAAACTTCATGATCCCCAGGAAAAAATATCTTTTATTTATATGAAGAGTTTCCAGGGTTACATCAGTTACTAAGATACAGGAATCTCAAAGTATGGCTTTCTAGACATGTATTATTAATTTGTTTATATTCCTTCTAAAACTTTTGGCTAGTGGCCTTTTACCACAAGCAATATTACACAGTGTTATAGTTTATATTCCTACTTTTATCGGGTTATCATTTTAAGCTGAGGTTGATTGCACACACAAATGTTAGAAAGATTCTAATCAACCTATGCATGTAGGGAACTTTTCCGAAGTCGTCATTCTTATAGAAACTAGTATTGGAGCCCAATCTATCTGACTCTGAAGCTCTTGCAAGAAATTCATGTTGCCTTCTCTTGCTCACTAAACCTTGTTGTATTACTGTATTAGCTTCCCATTGAAACTATCCCCATTTCCTTAATTACACTGTACTTATCCAAGTGCTCTCTCTCTTCTTTCTCTTTCTCTCCCCCTCTCTGTCTCTGTCTCTGTCTTTCTCTCTGCCTCTCTCTCTTTCTCTCTCTTTTTCTCTCTCCTCTCTCTCTCGCCCCTCTTCCCCCCTCTCCCTCTCCCTTTCCCCTGTTTTTCACGAGGCAGCTCAATTACTTTGAGCTACACTTAATTTGTTGATGATCCACTCCTTCCCTGAAGTTCTCAAATAATTTGAAGTTTTGCCACAAAGTTTATGTTTCCTTTTCTGCCACATTTTTTCCTACAGACAGATAAACCTAAGAATAGAAATTACAGTTCACTATTCTCTCATGAGTGCCAAGAGTAGGTCCTGGAGCACAGGTGATTGACATGCAGGAACCAACTGAGAAATAATGCTGTCTTACATAACTTCTTTCATACAAGTCTTACAAAATTCAGAGAAGGATATAAAAGTACACACCAACTAGAGGAAAACTACTAGAATGTCTAACCAACATGACTAAACAGCCTTTGGGAAAACATTTAAGTAAACCCCTAATTTTTACTCATTTGAACGTATATTCATGAAATAACAGTTATGTATAAGACCTACTGTTTTAAGGCTAGTAGGGAAATCAAGAAATGAAATCAGAACTCTATTTTGCATTTTTCAAACTGCGTTTTATGTATTTTGTACAAAATGTTTGTATATAGCTTATAACTTGATTGAGACCTTGAAAGTTTTATAAATTTTATATCACTAATGACAATGGTGTCAAAATTCAGGTGACTTTATCACAATGAAAAAAATTATTAAAAGTTTTATTTTTATCCATTTATAATTATTTTCCAAGTTTCCTGTATGTGTACATTAGGAACAATGCTTTCTTCATAATAGTATTTTGTTATTATATGGAACACATATAAATTACAAATGGATGTTATATATTGAAGTGCCCCAAATTTTATCTGTAGATTGCCTCTACAGAAAAAAACGTAAAAAGGTATATTAACTGTTTATTGGATTATCCGATCTTTTAACAGGGTGCGTAAGGATACACTTCAGTGTAGTGGATGCTCACTGCCATGGGGAGATGCACAACACCCTTTGTCGTAATACCAAGTTGTGGGAGAAGAGCATCCTCCAGCAGGAGGGTTAGCTTGTCGCTTGTCTGTGAAGTATGGCTGTGAGCGTCTAACGTCCACACAGGAAGATGTTCTGGAATCTGCTGTAACCAGACAGGAAGGCAGGGCACAAAGCTCTTGCGTTAAATGCCATGCTCTCCTGAGCTGAGGAGACATTCTGTGGGCCGGGCCGCCAAGAGCAGTGGGAAGACAGTTCTGAGATGAGCGGAATGCTCTTTGAGTACTAGCGGGAGGTTTCGTCATTCAACGGAAAACTAGAGTACATCCTTCCTGCACAGAGCAAAGATGCTCTCAAAATAATGATTCAGGGAAGGGTCTGCGGTGTGCCGCTCTGATCTGGAAGTAGAAAGTAGACGTGTGCCAGGGCAGCATCTACAGCAGCTGCTCCAGTACAGGGCACGACAGCTGGAAATCTACTGGCACAGCACCCCTAGAGGAGGGATAAAAACGTAAGAGCGGATATTAGTGGGAAAAGTTTATTTTTCTGTCATAATAGTACTGATGAGGTGCCCATTTGAGGATCAGTAGGAGGAGCATGATTCAGACCTCTGCCATGAGAACCAGTGGACAACTGAGTCAGTGGATAAACAGCAAAGGTTCGTGAATGGCAGCTTTGCTTTGCTGCGACTGTAAGATCAAGCATGGGGTGCACTGGTACAGCTCATTCACCGGTTTGTGGTGACTCGGTGATACTCAGCACGTAACAAAGGCTTGCTTCTGTGACTAAACACTTGTAATAAAATTCATTTTCTTCTATTCGTGAGTAATACTATGAATTCTTATTTTCCTTGGATACATCCAAGAGTATCTGGACTTCTGTCACATGGCTCCAATCCAACTCACATTTAAAATAGGTCAGAAGAGGGAGAGCAGATAAATTATTAATGACACCATTTGTCTGAGGGCTCTGAAATTTTCATATTTTTGCTTTAATTATTCTACGTGTCCAAGAGTTAGGAAGGTGTTTTTAGAAAATGATAGCCAAATATACTGATACCCAAAAGGCACAGTCATGTCTAAGACATTTTAATCGAATAGATCTTGTTATGCGTTTGAATAAAAAATGTTGGCCACATATCGTCCACGGATAGCTTGCCTTGAGATTTATTTGGTACAGCTAAGTCATACCCCTGCACACCTCTTAAGTACCTATACATATATCACATAAATGGAAATGTTTCTCATACTTTTTTGGTAATTAAAATAGAGCCTTCCTCTTTCTTGGAATTTAAAAAAATCTCAAGGAGTGGAATGTGGTTGCTCGTGTCTGTAATCCTAGTGCTTTGGACGCTGAAGCTAGAGGATTCCAGTGAGTCTGATGCCAGTGTGGAGTCTACACTGAAGCCTAAACCAGAGTAGTCTACAGCTACAAAAATAATACAATGAAATAAAATTAGTATGTAAGGAATAGACTCAAAGCATAATGCTTTTCCTTCACTTATTAATAAATCGACTGATTAATCCCATAAAACATAAAAAAGAAATCGAGTGAGCTTTGTAACTTCTCAGACTTATGTCTCTCTCTTCTACAGTACAAAAAATGGTGATGATTCTGATAATAATAAATTCCCTATTATTTTGATTTAAGGTTACATAAGCTGTTTGGGTATGCCACTATCACAATAACTGTGTGCAAGCCATAAATACATGTTTAGAGTTACCCAGGGATTTTCTTGAGCTCTTGATCAAAATTACCCACATCTTTAAGACTTTTCCTTCTCTAATTCCAGTAAACTAATAACACTAGTTTTACTCAATATTGTGGCTAAATTTCCTATCCCCAATACGTAATCAAATATAAAGTGTTAGTTTAGAAATTGCAGCTATTAAGATACCAAACATTTTGAAGCTCTCTTTACTGACATTTTACCATTCTAAAAGAATTCCTTGTTGTTGTTGTTGTCATTGTTGTTGTCGTGGTTGTTGTTGTTGTGTCATTGTTGTTGTCCTTGTTGTCGTCGCTGTTAAGAATCAACTGAATCAGGAAAATCCATGTTACCTCATGGATTGCATTTCACTGGGATTTTTTATTGAAAGTAGACCCCTCCCAGCTTCTCCGCGCCCCTCTTCTACACAGATCCTCTCCCCTCCATTTTCTCTTCCAAAGAGATCAGGTCTCCAAGAGTCAGAGGAGGTGGAGGACACTAGGAGAGCATGGCCCATCAAAGCAACTAAGCAGGCCTCACATAAGCTCACAGAAACCGAAGCCTCAAACTCAGCTTGCTTGGGTCTGCAACAGATCCTGTGCACCTTTGCACTTTACTGCCTTTTAAGCTAATATTTTGTTTTATTTGGGGGAATTTTTAAAACAAAATGAAAGCTTTTATTGTATTGTAGCATAAATAACATAGTATTTATAAACTGAAATAAGAGCTCTGGGAAATTTTAAATATTTATAAAGTATTTAATATGTTATGTGTAAATAGATCACCCAAATAAACTTATTAACTTAGGAATAAATTTTTTTATTTACTAATTTATTTATTTATTCTATATCCAGATCTCAGCTTCCCTTCCCTTCTCTCCCTCCAGTCCCTCCCTCTCCCTCCTCACCCCAATCCTCCAGTCCTCCTTTTTTCCTCAGAAAAGGGCATGACTCCCATGGATTTCCAGCCTCCTTAGCATATCAAGTTGCAGTAGGACTAGGAGTGTCTTCTATTATGGCTAGACAAGGCAGGCCAGTTAGGGGAAAGGGATCCAAACGTAGGCAACAGAGTCAGCCAGCACCTGTTCCTGCTGTTAAGGAGCCCCGCTCCAAGACCTAGCTGCACGACTGTTACATCTGTGCAGAGGGCTTAGACCATCCCATGCATGCTCTGTGGGTTCCTATGGGCCCAGGTTAGTGGATTCTGTATGTTTGTGGTGTCCTGAACCTCTCTGGCTCCTTTAAGCTTTCTTCCTCCTCTTCCACTGGATTCCCCAAGCTCTGTCCAGTGTGGATCTCTGTATCTGTTTCCATCCGTTGTTGGAGGAAGCCTCTCAGATGGCAGTTATGCTAGGCTCCTGCCTACAAGTATAGCTGAATATCATTAATAGTGTCAGGACTTGGCTCTCTCATGGCATATGGTTCAAGCTGGGCCAGTCATCCCTTGGCCATTGCCTCAATTTCTGTTCCTTCTTTACCCCCGAACTCCTTGTATGTAAGAGAAATTGCTGGTGGAAGGCTTGGGGGCTGGGATTGTATTCCAGTCATTTCATTGGAAGGCGTTGGTGTTACAGGAAATGACAGTTTCAGGTTCTGCATCTCACATTGCTGGCAGTCTTAGCTGGGGTCATCCTTACAGATTCCTGGGAGTTTCCACTGTGTTAGGTTTCTAGCTTGTTACAGAGATGTCCTCCCATCAATTTGAGTTCTCTTCATTGTCCTCACCCCCCACTGAATACCCCTGTTCCCCTCTCTACTCACCCCCACCCAGTTTCCTACCTCCATCCAAATCTATTTGCCCAAATCTATCCACTCATCCCCAAATCTATTCTAGTTCCTCTTTTCCGTGAGATTCAAATGTTCCCCCCTTAGGCCTTCTTTGTTACTTAGTTAAGCTAACTTTAAAGCAAACAGCTGTTCTCATTTTAATCATAAAGACTCATTCAGAGTAAAACATAAATTTGACTCTAGGTTTTTATTTCCTTCTTCTCTATATCAGCACTACTGAATCTTAAGGTATACTAAGATAATATTTTTCCTGTTTGAAAATTACATACATGCATGTAATATTTTGGCCAAATCTACCTCAGTTCTCTGCCCTCCAATTTCTTTCTTACATTTTTCTTCTCTACTGCATTTTTTTTTCTTTTTTTTTTCGGAGCTGGGGACCGAACCTAGGGCCTTGTGCATGCTAGGCAAGCGCTCTACCGCTGAGCTAAATCCCCAACCCCTCTACTGCATTTTTTAAAAACTTAGAGTCCATTTACTACTGGCTATGTATGCGTGGGCGTTGATCATCAAATGAACCAATGGTGTAGACCATCACCTGATGAATTTCTCAGGACCTTCATTCCTGAAAACGAACTATCCCTCCTCTAACCCCTATTGGCAACAGCTCTTCAACCAGCAGTGGAACATGATGTCCCCTCTCACATTCATTCTGAGATTCTGGTTAGTTAGGTCTTGTGTGTGTCTTATCCATGTGGTCACAGACACTGTAGGTCTGTTGTGGGCAACATACACAAATACAGTTTCAGTGAAGATGTCTATTACCTCTGGCTGTGAACAACCTTTCTGCCTCCTCTTCCTTGATGATCCCTGAGCCTTGTGAAGAGGGACTTCACAGTACTTTATAGAACTATATCATTGGTTTTAAAACTGATGATATAATATTTTTAAGCAGTGAACATTCTATTCATCTTTCTACTTTCTTCCTTATTCTATAGTAGATTTAATTATTTTACTTCAGAAAAACTATATCCTCATGGGGACTTTGGAGAAGAGTGAAGTGCATTTACATACATTTACCTACAAGTTGAATTTCTTTTTATATTAGATTCAATGATTGGAATCAGGCAAGAACAGCTAACATTTTGCTCTACTGTCCCTGAAATTGGTTTTGGGACGAGTTCATCTTTCATCTTTTGTTTCACTGATGAAACCTCACTAATGAAATATAGAGCTTGAGGAAAACGTGGTAGCTTAGACCTGGATTTCATGCTGAGAGTTTGGTACACCTCGATGATTATGAGTGCTGAGTTTGAGCTTCTCTTTTCACATTTCAATGTTTTGTTAGCATAGCCATGTTTAGTAAAAACTGAAGGGCTTATGAGCAAAAAAATAAATTCACCCCTCACTCAGAGCAAACAGTTTAAGATATCGTTGTGCTAGTTGGAATGGCATTTAAACGTTATGAGCAGAAAATGTTTAAACACCTAAAATATAATATATATATATGTATACATATGTACACACACATATATTGAAGAATATATATGTATTCTTCAAGACTTTTGAAGTTGGCAAATTTCCCATTGTATTCTCAGTATAAATGATTTTATTGTAAAAGCAAAAAGAAAGATGGTTTTGAAAAAATGGATGCAGATGGAATCAATCACTGGAAAGGGAATAAAAGAAGACGATTCTCTTGCTTTCTGTAGAACTTTTGCCTTGGTTTTCATTTGAATTCAGAGGCCCAACTCATATTTTTCATGATCTTGTACAACTGTAACTTTTGGTGGATCTGCTAGAGCTTGTCTGTACTGATGGTATTCATGGGACATTTCTACCGTGGTCATAAAGATAGCCAAGCACGGGCTACCTTCTTTGCAAGAGACTGCGAGACCTCAGAGTAGTTTGGGAATGGCCATGTCTTTTCTTTATATTTGGTCCTTGCCATACACCATCCTGGTGTTCTCTCAGAGGCCATGCTGCCATGGATTTGTCTTAGGTACTGACCAGAACAGTAAGGATGGAATGGATGCCCACTTAATTCGGTGGGTATTTCAAGAATTGATGTTTTACTTTTAAACATTCACTGGCATTTTTTCTTCCTTACCCTTACATATAGATGTGATTCTGCATAGAAAAACTTAATAATTTTGTTTCATCTTAATCTAAAACTGAGAATTATGTGTCAGATAAGAGTTTCATTTCTTTTTTTAAAAAGATTTATTATTATATTTATATGAGTACACTGTAGCTATCTTCAGACACACCAGAAGAGGGCATCGGATCTCATTACAGATGGTTGTGAGCCACCATGTGGTTGCTGGAAATTGAACCCAGTACCTCTGGGAGAGCAGTCAGTGCTCTTAACTGCTGAGCCATCCCTCCTGCCCAAGAGCTCATTTCTAAGCTTTATAAATTTTCTTCCTTCTATTTTAGTTGCACAAAATGTTATTTAAAATCAAATAACTATAGTGCTTTGCATAGGGCTGAGCCCTCTTGGACTTTCATCTCTTCACATTGATACGTCGTCTATTTTACTCTCCCTGTCCAGCTCACGTTGGAGCAGTCATGCAGGTGAGACCTTACAGATGTAGCTTCTGATATCCCAACAAGCTACAGCTTCACAGCAAACTCCCTGACTCTCTGTTTCCTATAATTCTTCATCCCGCCTGAGGCAATGAGTCTCAGGTAAAGGAGTTACACTACATGCAGGTCCCTTAGGCTAGAATCCATAACTTTGTATTTTTATTGGTTGTGTTTTTCTGTCATGGTCTCCATCTATTGAGAAAAGAAGTTCCCTTGAAGGGTAAAGACTAACTTTATCTGTGAATATTAGGACCAATATTTAGATTGTAGTTAGGAATTATGCCTAGAGAAGAAATATTCTTCATAGAAGAGCGCATTATTTAGTTTTTCCAGTACCAGATATAGCTACAGGTAGTATTATACAGGCTGAATATGTTTCATTTCTGCATTTACAAGTGCAAGGGTGTTCAGGTGTGTAAAAACAACCAATAAAAAGTGAGGTCAGTATTTTAAAAGAGAAATAGGGGAGATATTTGGGAGATATTGGAGGATGCAAAAGGAAAGGGGAAATGATATAATTATATTATAATATCACAATTAAAACATATAAAATAACTAGTTACGTACAAGGTAATTCATCAAGTTTACGAAAAAGGAACTGATAACGGTCATATAGTTATATAGTACATGAAAAATCTTTAGCTTGTTGAAATTTCTGAGGAAAACTGTTCAAATTCATATTTTTAGAATTATTTTTCATATTGATTGATGAATTCTAAAGAACATTAATTGTTCCAAGGAATGTCTGTGTGCAATTTTGAAGCAGCATTAATCTAAAATGTGACAAAAATCAATCAAGCCAGTATGTGTTTTGTGAATGCCAGGAAGACTCTGATATTTCTAATTCATGGCAAAGCTTCCAAAATGATTCACATTTTAAATCCCAGCAGGTTTTTCAGTGCTTGGCTTCATAGAGAACTTGAATGTACGGTACGGTTACACATGCTCTTAAATTTCTCGTGTAGTTTTGTGGACCTCCTTGTTGACCCATCTCACTTAAACTTGTTTGGATACTAGTAAAACTTAGATACATACCAGATAAATACAGCGGGTTAGCCATAAATTCTAATGAACGCAATAAGTAGTCTGTTGTCAGAATTCCTCTGCTTTGCTTCAAATTTAGAATGAAATACACGTGCATAGTTTCAACTTCTGGGTGTTAAATTCTCTACTTCACTTCAGTGAGCACATGGTTGCCTGCTTATCTCACAGATATGTACAATCCGAACGTATGAAACCGAACCAACTTCCTGTATTTAAAAGTTGCCATCTTAGTACATTACCCTAGCACTCAACTTCTGTCTCACCTCCCTTCCAAATCTAAAACACACCATCCATAATAAAGGTTAGTGTGAACCCTTAATCCTAATTATGCTTTTGCAGTGTTGTAGATGGTGAGAGCTTGCTGCCAATGTTGGTATAATCTTGCAGAGTGCAGATGGACTTGCCTGTGGTACACGCCATCTTCCCTGAACTAACAAATTTCCATAATGCTGCCACATTCTGCATGGGAAGCAGATTTACAGATAGGTAATGCACGGAAGGTATTTTAAAGACAGTTTATTGAGGAGGGCTGTTAAATCACATATGCTTCCAATGGCTGTGAGGCGCAAACAGCATCAGGAATCGTAGTAATTTAGCTGAGGCAGACAAAGGCCTATTTAAAGTTTAATGATACATCCTTTAAACTTTTATTTCTGGCTCCTTTGACCTTTATGTTTACCCCAGTGTAACTTTGCATTTCCTCCCACACAATTTCCCTGGAAATCCTATATCATGCAATTAAAAAAAATCTGAATTTTAAAAAGATTTATATCTTGAATGTAGAACATTTAAAAAAAAAATCCACCTCTCATTTTGATATCCGCGGTGCTTCATTAGAAGAGATCAAACTCTGAAGATTTTTAAATTAAGAAAAAAACATTTATTTTATTGTTATGTGTTCGTGTTTTTATGTCAGTGAGTGTGCGTGAGACAGCGTTTGTGTGTCAGTGTGTGTGTATGTGTGTGTGGAGACAATGTGTGGGGTGTGGTGTGTGTGTGTGTGTGTGTGTGTGTGTGTGTGTGTGTGTGTGTGTGTGTGTGTGTGTGTGTGTGTGTGTGGTGATTCCTGTGTGGGAGAGAAGAGTGTCTTGAACCACTGGAGTTAGAGTGGCAGGCGATTGTTCGCCACCTGCTATGGGTGTTAGTGAAGACACTTGGGTCCTCCGCAGAAGCAGAAAGTGCCCTTAACTGAAGAACCATTTCTGCAGCCACTTGGATATTTTTACTTTTAATTGATGAATATCTGAGGTTATTTTAGGCTGTTGCTTGTCAGCTATTTTCTTTATTTAGAAGCCTTTTCCCAGAACTGACAAGGAGACCATCTCCCTTCAGCATCTGATGGTTGTCACCTGTGTTTGTTTTTCAAGTCAATGGGAGGGTAAGTTAATCCTCCAATCCTCAATTCCATCTCTGAATCTCTGACTCACGCTGTGTGATAAACCATGATATACCAATCTAGAACATGTGAATTTCTCAAAGCCGTCCATGATGCTGGGCTCAGCTCTGTGGGAGTGGTGTGTGCTCAGGACACATAGCTGATGCATTTAAAATGGGGATCGGGTTCACTTAACTCTTAATAAGGGTTATCTTCTCAAAAATATTATCAGGTAATTTGTACCTCAGCCTGGCAGAATCCAGGTCCAGGGCTTCCTATGTGAAGGAGGCAGCAAAGATGGTGACCAAGAAGAGGTACGAGGGCATCACCCTAGACAAATATACTTTACCAGGCTCCCTGGGCATGCCAAATGCCTATCAAAAATGTTTTAAAATTAAAATGCAATTGCCTAGTAACATTTTAAGCACCCAATAACTTTCAATCACAGAAAGCACCTATCACATTCTTAAATTCATAGATTATGAGTTTATAATAAAAAACACAGTCAGAGATAACCTAGTTGTTTCTCATACTACAAGCTCATACTATGACGAGTGTACAGTCGAAGAGTGCACCTTGAAAGTGTATGCCCTAGGTTTAACTACTACATTTTTGCTCAGGAGACAATTCTCACACTGGGGGGAAAATATGCTTTTCTGTTTGATAGCTTTCACTTATATTAAGGACAAAGTTCATGAGTTATTCAAAAACTAAACCAAATGAACTCTGGAGGAAATGAGTTATATGAATAGAAATTAGATAGTTCTCTGACCATAAAATAGTCAGAAGAATAAAAATTATATACTGCCGTCATTGTAACGAGCTCAGAAAGCTTCAGTTTCAATGTGCTTTAGATTAACTGTACACTGGTATTTTGATTTAGAGTCTCTGCCCATGGAAATAGTACTTGCAGACTCAAATGCCAACAATCCCAATGCAATCACAGTGAGTTCTGGAGTCTTCATGCCTTGCCACGTCATCACTTTGAGGTCCTGGGCAAAGTTGGCAAGGTGGTATTTTATTACGCAAGTAGATTTTAGACATTGCAAGTAAGAATTAACAGGTAAGTTATTAAAAAGAGATCTGTGGCTTAATTTACCCAGTGCAAGGCTTAAGAATATTAAATCTATTTAGGTTTAATTGCATATTTTGGTCTTTCTATAAAATGTAATTATCTGAACATCTTGCCATTAAAATTAAATGTGAGTGAATTTTGACACATTCCTTCCCTTTGTAATAAATGAAGGGTTATATTTTTATTTTGAAATATTTATAGTGTAAATTACTAAAATGGCATTTCACTCGTATTCTAATAAATCTGCTTTTACATAAGTGCTAGAGGTTAATGGCTAGATTTTAAATAGCTTTCCATTTGGATAATAAGTGGATTTCCAAGAGATGATTTTATTAAAGACATTTTTTGCCATTCGATTCTTTCCTTACAAAAGAACAATTTACATTTGCCCAAACTCTAATGTTAACAACAAGACATCCTTGGTATTTTTGTGAACACATAGGAAGGAATATTATAAAGAATTTTTTGTCTTAACCATGCAATTACTTTTAAAGCTACTATTTTAAAGGTCCTTTTTTTCTAAGAATATTGAATGTTTTTTTTCTCATATTCGAGTAATGCCTCTCAAAAGTGAATAATGGCAGGCGGCAATTCTACTGAGAATGAACTTTGAATTAATGCACTGTGACTATGATCAAAATTGATCAGTTTTCTTTATTTTGTGCATGGTTGCAAAGTGAGAAATACAAGGCAAACTCTCAGATAATTAATTTGGTTGCATTGAAAAAATGTAAAGTAACTACACAAAGGCATGAAATAAAAAATTACTTAAAGCTCGCAAGTCTACGAATGCTGTTTATTGCTGTCCTGGTCTTCCTTAGTTGTTGCTATTGGTAAATATTTTGAAGACTAATATTTTAGGTGCGTGTAAAAGGTCCACTAAATTCAATATGACTATCGAAGAATGAAGTGTAAATACATAGATGTTCGATAATAAAGTAATTAAAATGTATGGGTTTTTTTCCTACTGTGTATAATAAGGGCTTACATTTGATCAACCATAAATGTTATTTAATCATTTTAACCTTGGGATAGTACCCTCACAAGACACTGCCTAATGGAAGTTAGCTGAGATGCATTACAGTATCAAAACATCAAGTTGGCAAGCACTGGGGCCTAGAAAATTCAAGCCCAGGTTACTGTACCACACCGCCAGAGCAAGTTGCATGCTATCCAGCGCCTATGGATTCTGAAGTTACTTTATCTGTATTCAATGATTTTAGAATTGATTTTAGTAATTTTTCAAAATTAATGAGATATTCAAGAATCATGTTAGCAGTCGTTTGCATTGGGTTGGTGGGTAGGGAAGGTAATGTGTTCCTACACTGTACACAGAAACGTGTGCAGATCTGGTACCCAAGTAGTACAGGACAGTGCCTGCCTAGTTATTTTTTCATGAAATACATTAAGTTCTCTACTGTAGATTTGCTGTTTCCTGTAACTTGTATTGAAATTGATTGTTGGCCCCAGAGTCTCAATGTAGCTTATATTTGACACTTTTTCTGTCGGCTCTAAGACCACAAAATTTAGTTGCTTCAGATCATATATATGATTTGAGAAGTACAGGTAGTTCTTAAATTTGAGGTCAACTAGGCTTTTGTTGTGATTCCTTTTGTGGTTCAGAATAGTTAAATAAGAATGAAATTTATTATACTAATAACATTTTAGGTTGTATAAAGAAATAGGAAACATTTCTCATTTCCACAGTTTGTTTTTCCATATTTAGTCTCATAACAGAACTAGGAAATAAGAGAAAAATTGTCCATAATTAACATTTAAAGTGTTTTTAGATGTCTAACAAACCACACTACTCTATTAGTGTTTTCTACTAAGCAAAAAGAAATAGAAATTTCTCCGATGCTGTGATCAGGTCAGGCCTACTCATGTTCCTTTGATTTTGTAATTATGTGAAGCTTTCCAAACATTTAATCTTATCCGAGAAATCCCACCATTTGGTTTGTTTTCTGTTCCTATGCGCTGTTTCGATCACTATACTAGAGTCATTTTAATATTTAATACACGCCTATGTGCAAGTTAGACGCAATGTAAACCTTCCTCGTGTACAATGTATTCTCCTAGAGTGAAGCAAAGTTGGAAATGTGTTTGAGTCACTGAGGCCGAAACATTTTGAAATAAATCTCTTAAACAAAAGGTGAGCGACGCACCACACTATCTTCAATATCAACAACACACTTCTGAACGGCAGAGGGGTGGTGGTTAAATACACATAAATTAAGGATCACAGAGATTATGATAAGTCCTCAGGGCTGGGTTTTATCTGAAAATATAGTCTTCAAGGTGAGGTCTGTAGGCTTCCTACCGTGAAGGACTGGGTGATAACCGGAAACTGCAGTCATCTCTTAAGAATGACATGTACTTTTTGAGCCAGAGGTATTTTTTGTTTAGGTATAAGCAAAACCCATCAGCTAGACGCTGCAGATTTGCTTTGCTTGCGAGGTGGCAGTCTCTTTTTACATGTTTTCTAGACTTTTGTCTGATTTAACTCTTGATCACTCATTTCATAATCAGCAGCTTTGGATGAAATGAGACATAATTGAAACATCTTGGATCGGGTGACATTTCACAAACAAATCCCAAACAGAGCTGGTTATCAAGTCGCAGCTGTAGTCTGAATGAATCTGTCTTACAATGTTGTTCGTGATTTGACAGGAAGTGTCTGCTCGCTCGCCTCCTTGAAGGGCTGCCTCTCTGTGTTTGTTTTGTGCTTGCTCTGTTTTGTTTTGCTTTGTTTTGAAGAACAAGTGAGTTTCCAACTATCAGCATCCTCCGTGCATTAATTTTAAGAGACGAGATTCAACAAACAATAACTAAGACATTAGGCACCATATGTAGCTGCAGCATGTTTTAGGACTCGAGAAGAATAGTTAGGACTTTAAAGCTTATCTTGGGCATCAGATGTAAGTCAAGAGTACTTTGAGTCTGGCACAGTGGGGTGACTGTGGCAGCCACGGTGGTGGTGGTCTTTGTTTTCCCTACTTTTTCTTTCTTATAGCACGCTCTCTGTGCATTTCCTGGGTATACATTTTCACCCAAGTTCTTTCTGTAAGCATAATGTTCATTAATAACAAATTAGATGTGTTAGAGTGGTCGGATCTTGCCCTATATCAGAAACCAAATGCTTCCATGTGATATATATATGGCTGACTGCTCAGACCTTATTGACAGCCAGATACACGTGTGCTAACAGGAGGAAACATCCACAAGAGTCTTTCTACTTATTAACTTTCACTCCAGAAGTATCCGGATCTTCATCACAATTTTGTCAGACGCACACACACACACACACACACACACACACACACACACACACACACACAAGTAAAGAAGGCCAGGTCAACCAGAACTCAAAGGAAATTTAGTCCACTGTATCTGTTATTATCTCTGTAACTATGACAGTTCTTTAATATGTCTCCTAGAGGGAAAATAAAAATAAATAACAAATCAATGTTGAAGAATCTATGCAAACAGGGACTCTAACCCAGCCCGAAGCATCCATATTGTAGTGAGAAGATGTCCGTGGTGCTGACGATCTCCTCATATGGATCTCATATAAGAACACACTTCAGATCAGAATAAAACATTTTATTACTAAAACTGTTAATAGCAGATAATGTTATTGTTCTCCACACAGCTATGCTTTCTAACTCATTTTCAGATTATGTGACTATTATGAAAATATACAATATTAAATATATTGACAAAAAAGTCTTACTATGGAAAGGTATATAGGATCCCATCCTGTCCCAGAGATGGACAAACATTCAAATCTGTGTATCACATGAGACTATATTGTGGGGGGTGGTTTATTAACATATTAGAGAATTAAACTGTACTTAAATGAAGGTAAGTCTTCTTTATATATCACAGGAAAAGTATCAGCACACCTTTCCTTTAATGGTCTTAACCTAGTTTGCTTTAATCACTATGTCCTTATATTTTAAACATTAACTATAAAATTTTCATTGCACGAAGCACTACTATTTTCAAAGAAAAAACTAGAGTCATACTTTAAAATTCAGTATGAGTGTGTGTGTATATGTGTGCGTGTATATCTATGTGTATATGTCTGTGTGTATGTGTGGTGTTACTCTTTCTTCCTGTCCTTATTACTAGGAGGTACATTGGGCAGCCTCAATATTTTCTTTTCATTTTAGACTTTGAAAGTTTCTAATCCTTCTAGTTCCCTCATCCACTTCTGTCCTGTTTTTGTGGCAGATAAATGAGCATGAGTTCTTTCTGATTCTCTATAGATAGATAGATAGATAGATAGATAGATAGATAGATAGATAGATAGATAGATAGATAGATTTATATAGATAGATAGACTTTCAGATGATGATGATGATGTGTGTACTGTGTTAGTGTGTGCATTTGGGTTTGAATGTGCTTACTAATGCCAGTGTCTATGGAAGTGACTTCAGAATGTCTTCTTCAATCATTTCTTCAGCTTATGTCTTGAGACGTGTGTGTGTGTGTGTGTGTGTGTGTGTGTGTGTCCCTTCCCTTTTTCTTAATATCTATCTGAAATTGAGCATCCCAGCTGAAGACCTTCTATAGACAAATTAGTTGTGTGCTGATTCTGCAGAGTGATCAATTGGCAGAAAATAACTGTCTTTGTATACATGCATATATGGACTGCTGCCCATCAAAAAAAAATACCATAACTATGTTCTCCAGATGCTGAATACGTAAGGAAATCAGATGCTACAGGGGTATCTGGAGGCTTCTGGAATGCTATACACTCTTCTGTGGCTAGAGCTCTGGTCTGATTTGATATCTTACATTTGAAATCCATGGTGCGATCTGTGCACATAGGATGCAGGAGTAATTAAAATATCATGGTAATTAGATAATTACTAACCCCTTTTCACACCTCCATATGACAGCCAATATGAACAGATCTTACCTTCTGCATCAGAATGTGCTGGTGATTCAACATAGACAAGTTTAGCTTGCTTGAAAAAAAAGGGTAGCTGATATGTTGCATTTAATTATAGGAGACTGCAAGATTCCAATGACATATTTACCTCATTTACCTCAATGATATTCTAATATTTATTAGGTCATTTGAGAAACATCTGCAATACTTAGATAAGATGTACTGTCTCCCAAGGGAAAGTGGACTACAATTCAACTCTGCAGGGCACTGTGTTCCAGTTCGTTTTATGATGAAGTCCCTTCGTGGACATTTAGCTCAGTGGCTAGCATGTAGTGCTGGGGAGCTTAAAGTTGGAGCTTGGGGTCTTTTGTGAGCCAGTGACTGTCATCACAGTCATCTGCAGCTTCAGCCCTCACCTCAGACAACCTAGTCAAATAGAGGACAGGAGGACAGACCCGGATGATCATGGCTATGGAATGCTTATAAATTCTAAGCCAGTATATAATTAAGGTATTAAGTTTTAATCATGATATTAATATTAGAAAACTATTAATTTGTGTCAAAGCATGCTGCCATATTAAATCACTATAATTGCCTGCTTATGTTTTCTGAACCCATGTATTCTAATCAATTATATGACATGTTAGTGTAGTGTATATTCAGTGGACACCTTAACATTTATTAGAAAATCAGAATATAGAAAATACATTTAAGACTATTTAGCACTTACAAAGCAGATTAGAGGTTAAAATCACCAACCAATCTAGACCTTCCTTACAACTACACAACCTTGTGTCTGTTTGGGTTTCTTAGGAACAAGTGAAAAACATTTCCTTTCCCTCTCCTTCGATAAGCAATACAGTAGAGAAAATTAACAGTAGCTTCAATGTGCTACATGAGTTAAAGACTGTGGTGCCAAGGGGCACACCAAGTCAGCAACCTAAGTCACCCAAGTTTGGGGAGGATGGTTTGCCCAACCAGCTGTAGGAAGTTAATGCTCATTTCTGGCATAAAATAAAGAAGGTACACAAAGACCTTCTTTCTTTAGTGCTATTTACCAATAAGGGTAGTAGGAGAAAGGTCATTATGAACTATGCAAAAGGCAGAAAAGATACCCTATGTCTTCATGGGCCAAATGGGTGGTGGCCTGAGGATAGCCTATGACGATGGTTAGAACTGCTATAAACATAACAGAAGGCAGACTCACCTGGCAGAGGACCGATGATCACCGCTAGGTGCTATTATCTTGAGTGCGTTAGTTGAGATGAGGAGACCTGTCCGCTGTGGGTAGCACTGTCCCCTGCCTGGGGTCCTGGGCTGTGTGTCTATAGAGTAAGAACTGAGCATCAACACGTCACCAGTCTCTGTTGTCACATGTGAAATGGAAACAGCTGCTTCGCGCTCATTCTGCCTTGGTTTCTCTGTGACAATAGTCTGTATCCTTGAACTGTAAGCCACAGTAAGCCCTTCTCCCTTAAGTGGCTTGTGTCAGAGTATTTTATCACAGCAACACACAAAGAAACCAAGATACCTGCCATCAATGACGTAGACTAGGTGACTATAAGCCTAGTGATAAATGATTTTACCTGGAAATACATTTCTATACATTCTGTATGTTTTATGCATTACTTTAACACATATTATCCCTTCCAAGCCTCATAGAACCCCCACACTTGTATGTGTATATGTGTGTGCACGTGCATTTGTGTATGTGTAGTGTGTGTACATGTGCATGTACATGTGTGATTTTGTGTGTGCATATAAATGTGTGTGCTTGAGTGTGTGTGTGTGTGTGTGTATGTGTGTGTATGTGTGTATGTGTGTGTTACCACAATTTTCTGAAGGGTGGCCTGAATCTCAGAAAGGAATAAGCCAGGCACAGTTATACAGATAAAAAGAGCCAGAACTAAGATGTCTAAATCCAGTGTTGATCTATTTTCTGTCTCAAAAATTATTAAATTATTTAACCCAATTACATGTATGATACACAAAAATTTTGAGCCTTTAAATGAGATGGCTATGGGACACTCTAGATTAATAGTACCTAAAACAAATATGTTTGAATCAGCACACAAAAGGATATACTCGAATGCAAAAGGAAAGCTATAATTTAACACTGCATTAAAAATGAAATCAATTTCAATCAACTTGATTAAAATGACCATGACCTTGTTCTAAAACAAAATAAGCCTTTCTGTCCATATTTGTAAGTTACGATTGTGACATTATGTTCTGAAGTTTTTTTCCTGTGATCTTCCTGTACTAAGTACCATAGAAGAAAACCATTGTGGATTTCCCTGGTTTTGATCATTCATTTCCTATTTTCATCCATTGTTTCTTATGAAAATTACTGGCCAGTTATGTATTCAAAAGGACTTAAGATGATTCTTTAACCATCTTCCATATGCTACAAAATAGTAAAATTCATTATCCCTAGCCAGCCACAAAATGCAGTGAAGAGAACTGTACGATGGCAGGGTGGAAGAGGGCATGATCAGCAGTCAGTATAGGATGAATAACCCCATAATGTTATGAAGCCGTCTGTAATTAGAAAGAACCTGGTACACCTTGTTCAGCAGGGCCTGTTCTTGGAGAACCCATGGCCAGCAACTGCAGGTGCAGCCCTGCTCTGTGGGCTGTTCTTCTGTTTGTCTGGTGAATGAGGCCTGTGCCCATTCCTTGTTGGCCTTGGGATTTTGCTCCTTGATGAAGCGTTTCTTACTGGTACATATGAAGATAAGGAACTTAAGTTAGATTTCAAGGTGGTATTTTGGTGATCTCATTGCTTAGTTAGGGGACATTGTTCTATTGCAAGACTCTCAATGATGAAACATCAAGAAACAGTGAACTTGTTTTTTGGCTAGTAACAGCACATCAAATTTGTATCCCCTGAAAACTATGTCATTTACAACATAATATAATGTGTTTGGTACAAAGTAGGATTATGTTCTTTTCCTCATAAATATTTCAGGAATATGTCTTTTTTTTTCTTCTTAAATGCTGTTTTCCTTAAATAATGAGCACTTGGAACAACTATCACTGGTCACTAGTAGATGACAATATTCAGTCAAAGCCCATTGTCCCTAACTGGTCATGTTCTCCTGCCTATGTCCAAGAGAGGCTGGAAATGAACTAGTGTCAGTTAGTAAACGCATGACTAGAAAGAATAAATGACCTTGAATGGTCCCTAATAACTGTAATTATTATCAATGGAAATAAAGCTTTATATAGGGGTGTGATCATTTAAGTTTTTTAGCAGAAAATCAATATTTCTTAGATTCATATTTTTCAGTAATCAGAGACTTAGCACAATATATATTTATTATAAAGAGGAAATTTCATGTAGTTTAATTCTGGTCAAATTAAGACTTTGGGTAATAAACATATCAAATTATATATACTATTCAAACACTTATAATAACTTCTATGTTCTTATTCCTCATTTTTTTATTTTTTATTGATTATTTTATTTAGTCACATTTCAAATGTTATCCCTCTTCCCAGTTTCCCCTCCACAACCCCTCTATCCCCCTCCCCCTCCCTCTCTGAGGGTGCTCCTCCAGCCGCCCACCCATTCCTGCCTCAGTGCCCTAGGGTTCCACTATCGGGGGCATCAAGCTTCTACAGAACAAGGGGTTCCCCTCTTAGTGATGCCAGACAAGGCCATCCTCTGCTACATATTTAGCTGGAGCCATGGGTCCCCCCATATGTACTCTTTGATTGGTGGTTTAGTCCCTGGGAGCTTTGTGGGTCTGGTTGGTTGATATTGTTGTTTTTCCTATAGGGTTGCAAACCCCTTCAGCTCCTTATGTCCTTCCCCTAACTTCTCCATTGGGGTCCCTGCACTCATTCCAGTGTTTGGCTGTGTGGATCTGCATCTGTATTGGTGATGGGTGGAACTTGAAAATATCATCCTGTGTGAAGTAACCCAGACACACACACACACACACACACACACACACACACACACACACACACACACGGTTTGTACTCACTGATAAGTGATATTAGCCAAAAATAAGCTTGGAATACCCAGGATACAATTCACAGACCATGTGAAACCCAAGAAGGAAGATCACACCAACATGTGGATGCTTCAGAAGGGGAAGAAAATCTCAGAAGTGCAGGGACAAAGAGTGGAGCAGAGATGGAAGGAAAGGCCATCCAGAGACTGCCCCACCTAGGGATTCATCCCATCTGCTGACATCAGAGAAGCCAAGAAGCACTTGCTGAGAAGAGCATGGTATAGCTGTCCCCCGAGAGGCCCTTCCACAGCATGGCCAATAAAGATGCGGATACTCTTTCTTTTCTTCAATGTCATAATGACTCTTTGAGATAGGAGATTCCAGGTCAGTAGATATAGAAACTGTGACCTAAAAACCAACTGAAGATCCTTCTGCAGCAAGTAATTTAAATACCACCTATGTTCTTAGCACATGCTTTATATTGAATTAAAATAAAAGAATAAACTCACAGACTCTCTTATATTTCAACATACCTTTCAGAATGTTGCCTCTGTGCACATGTACACACACACACACACACACACACACACACAGAGACACACACACACACACACACACACACACACCATATATTTAGTGGAGGGGACACACCTAGCAGAGTGTGTGCATATAGTCAGAGACTTAGAGAAATCAGTTCTGCCCTTCTATCATGCAGGGTCTGTGGCTCAAACTCAAATCATCAGGCTGGGGGTAAGCAGCTTTACCCAGTAGGTCATTTTGCTGGTCCCGAGTTACAGATACACTTTAATCAGAACTATTCTTCACTATAAGATTGGGGTTCAAGTTACAGAGCATGTTTGCTTAAACCATTGTTCCCCTTTTGTGGTAAAAAGATTATTGTCATAAATATTGTCTACTCAAGTTCATTTTAAGAATGTATTTTAGGAAAGAGTTTCATTTGGTTTTTGGGAGTGTTTGTTTAAGGCAAAATGGGATGTTATTCAGAAAGCAACATGATTCACAATTTTGTACCCTAACCTAAAATAAGTCACTTTAAAGTTTTTCTTATTCATATTTTTCACCATGGAAGACTCAGATCCAGCTTCATATATAATGTTATTTTTGTCCACTTTATTATACTCTATGTCACTGAATTAAATATGTTTGATGGTATTCCGCAAAGGATTAAGGTGCTGTTTTCTATTGTTCTTGTTTATGTTCCTTGTTTTTAGACAAGGTTTGGGGTATCACTCAGCCTCCCATATGCTAGGACTCAGGATGTGTGCAGCATGTCAGGGTTAGCCAGTGTTTTCCTTTTTCATTAACATTTTTCTTATTGGAGAGAATGGGGGTTAATGGGTACATAACTTACCTAGCACAGTCAAGGACCTGGGTTCAACTCCCTGTATTGCAATAACCAAAAACAACAACAACAACAAAGTTGGTGGGTATGGTATGCATGTTTGCAATTCCAAGAAGTGGGAGGTAAGGGTAGGAGGGAAAGTAGTATATTACATAGCCTGGGCTATATGGCAACCCATGATTTTAAAGTGAGTCACCACATTGAGTTAACAGTGTGGAGTGTATGGAGTCAAGACTGAGAGATTCAAACAGGAGAGGAACTTAGATCTGCGGCTTGCAGATTATGTTCCTCGACTAAATCCCAGCCTTCCAAAGAAATTCATGCACTTACTTCAATACTTCATAAGCTGCGGATTATGACGTGTAACATAGAATCAACCAAGGTCTACTCGGGGTCCACACTTAGCAGATATTTTATCATTTTATGTATATGGGCAGTTTACCTTCATGGACTTCTGTGCAACTCATGTAAGCAGTACTCATGGAGGCCACACGATGAGGTCGGATCCCTTGGCACTGGACTCACAGACAGACGGCTGTGAGCCACCATGTGGGTACTGGAAATGTAATCCTCTGAGGCAGTTGCCAGTGCTCTTAAACACAGGGGCTCTCACTAGCACCTATGATACACATATTTTTGTACACAAAAATAAGCAGAGTATAATAAATGTAATAGATGGTATGAGGAATCGGGATCATTTTTTATTTAAAGGGGTTTTTTAGGAACTTTTTGTAGTATGATATCTGAAAAAAGACACCAAAGTTTGAGCAGCAAGAGGTGCAAGAATGAAACATGAGACCATCTCCTCAGGTTTTGGATTTCGTTATGAAACTCAAAACTCAGCCCGATTTGGGGGAGGGCGGTAGGTTCTCCACATTTTGGCTACCACCAAGCACTGTTCAGGCTTTAAATCTACAGTACATTTTTTATCTGTTATAGGAACTTGCAACTGTGTATATTAAATCTGTTTAATTTTGGTGAGGTCGCATGTATTCCTAGCAAGTGTGAGTGGAGTGATGTAGAATTGCTGCATGGATGGAAAATGTCTGCAAACGTTACCCACTTTGAAGCTTTGTTTCCAAATGAACCATTCATTTAAGTTGGGGGTGAGTGTGATGTTTGTCATAGACTAAATTAGACTTAACTCATGGGTCTGGAACAAAAGTTTTGCCTTGCAATTATATATGGCGCCTAATGTGGTCATCGGGGAAGTGCTGTCTCTTGTCTTCATTGAGGAATCCTGAGGCGTAGAGCCCAGCACAGGCTTCTCTGATCATTGTGCTGGGAATCTAGGATGTGGAGAAATGCCTGCTGGCTATTAATGAATATATAACTTCTGCCCATGCTACATCTGACAAATCAAGTCAAGCATGTGCTTAATTCAAAAGTGGGTTAGGAAAAGCAATTTCTTTTTAATATTCATGAAAGGAAAACAGAACCACTTTCTATGTTCAAAAGGAAAGACATTCAGGGAGGAGGGGGTAATCAGTTCTACTCTTTCAAAACTCCCTAGGAAATCTAGTTTAAGTTCAGTCCTGGAACCATGCCATAGCCTAAAACTCATAAAGCTTGAAAACACGAGGCAGGGTGCATGTGTTTGCGTGTGAATTTGTAAACATTTATGTCTGTACGTGTGTGGATGTTTTGAAACCACTTTTCAAACCAACCCAGAACTTATGACACCCACAAGCATTGATATCCTTCTTCCCAGGTGGATCGTCGTGTGGCTTTTTGTAACTTCTCTGTGTCTTGGTTTCTGCATCATTAAGAGGGAAGGTAGGTTGCAGTGAAGATGAATGTTAGGGGCCTTCCAGTCCACATCCCCAGCGGAGCGAGCTAACATTTTGAGGTTGTTTGAAACCATTATGTCAGTATAAATAAATACACACACACACACACACACACACATACACACACACACACACACACACACACACACACACACACACGCACACACGCACGCACACACACACGCACACACACGCACACACACACAGGCACGCACACACACACCGTGCGCATGTGCACATATGAAGTCACTGCTCGTATCCCTAAGGAAGACATTGAGTTCTGATATATGTCTTTGGTGTTTCACTTTAGTTTGCTAGAACAGCAGAACAAGATGTCATATTAAAACAACATCTGTCTGCCATCCACAACTTAGACTGACTGTGGAAACAAAATTGCTCACAGGTCAGAGAATGCGTTCTATCTTGCTATGTTGAGAGACAAGTATACATTTTATTGTTCGGTTTGTATTATGTACTAAATTTGATTTATACAGATATATCAGCAAGCCCTTATATGTGTATGTATCTATACATTCTCATTCATATGTCTTTTTGTGGGGTCAGATGGTAAACATTCATTAGGCTGGCATTGAAACTAAAGTTTATAGACTTTAATGGCTTTGCTTAGCAGTATCACGGAGTAATAGAACTAAATCCTAGTCTACATCTGACTTAGTCAATGACAAATGTCAAACGGTGGTTTTCAGACAATCAGCTTCGGATTCCTGCGCTGGGAGTAAGTGCTGTGGATTTCTCAGACCTTGATCCAGACCTCCTGAGTCAGAATTTCTGGGGCTTGGGCCAAGAAGCCTACAATTTCCTATTCAGTCCAGTTGAGATATATGTAGCCTCTAATATAATATATATTTTAATAAATTATAAATATAATATTATCATCTTTTCTCTCAAAGACAGAGTTTTTCCTAATCTGAAGTCGTGTTCATTTGGAGGACAGTGGACAACGGGTACTAGCAAAGTGATTTCTCTTTGTTTGACTTATAAGTAACATGTAGCATGTGTTCATCCGTTTATGTGACTTTTAGTAACATGCATACATGTGAATAAATATACATACACATGTGATGTGTCACACATGATATGTTAGTACATGTGGTTCATATACTACATGTGATAATCCTGGATCAGGTGTATTAACATGGAATCAGTGCCCCAGAGAGACTCTCTAACATACTTCCCATGATTTACAGGAAGTCTTCTAAAGCTTGTGTGAGATCATGTGTTCTTATTATCAAGAATTTCCCAGAAGGGATGTATTCTCTAAGATCCCCTTGATTTAGTCAAATCCGGACGCCCAAAGAAAGCACGAAGCCGCCTCGTGTGCTCTCGCACAAGTCGAAAAGAATCCGCGTGACTTCCCAAGGTCTGGCCTCATTCCCTCTCACAGTGCATCAACTCCCTAAGAATTTTAAAGAATGCCGCACAACAGGGGAGTCACTTAAGGCAGCAAATTCCTCTCCACCAATGCTGGGCCTCCTGTTACAATGGATTAATCATCAAAGTCGATTACTCTGTCACATTCTCCAAGGGTGAAATCACACATCTCACCGCTGGTGTGTGGCGCAGGCATTGCCTTCATCTTCCTGGCACGGATACAAACTGCGAGCAGCTTTTATGCACCGCAGACGAGGAAGTGCTGATACATTTAAAAGAGAGCTGCCTTTCCAGCATCACCTGCCCCGGGGCTGCTGAAAAATTATACTCCACGCATGTCTCCCAATACTCCCCACTGATAGGTCAGCAGTTATTACAAAACTGTCCAGATAAGAATCTGCTGGGAGCTTCGAGGATCGTATTAACCCAAATGGAACCACTGAGTCAGAGAAAAGCAAAGAGATGAGTCAGAATGGGTAACAGCTCTTTCTTCTCCGAGGGTTTATTTCACAGCCTCCCTTCATGACGAAAATCAAATGCTTAACCTTTTGTATCAGGCTGTGCTCACCATCCCCGGGCTCGGTCCCTTCCATGTTCT
This sequence comes from Rattus rattus, assembly GCF_011064425.1. Classification (NCBI taxonomy): domain Eukaryota; kingdom Metazoa; phylum Chordata; class Mammalia; order Rodentia; family Muridae; genus Rattus; species Rattus rattus. The sequence continues at coordinate 214,270,856 of NC_046154.1, forward strand.
CTGATAAGAGCTGTGTGGTCATTGCATCTAATACTCGTCTTACATGATCTGCGTCCCCCTCCCCTGTTTCCGTTTATTTCAACTCCACTAATAGGTTACTCAGTCCTTTACACTGGAAACCATGACAGTGCTTTCCACAGACTCCATAATACTGACCTTGGGTAGGTACTTAACCAATCCTTGTCGGATAACTGTTAAATTAAGTGGAATGATGTTCCTAGGCCTCAGGGGTATTTCTGGTTTTGTTTCATTTGGTTGTTTTTCTTTTCTTTTTTTCTCTCGAGACATGGTGGCACGTTACTCAAACTATCTACCATCTTGCATGGTAGAAAAGGCTGGCTTTGAACTTCTGATTCCTCTGTTCCTGAACACTAGGTTTTATGGTTGTTTACATTGAAGTCAAAGTTTCTTGCATCATGAGCAGCCACTGATCCCCAGAGAAATAGTGACTGAATCATAAAGTATTTATTACAGAAAAATGTGCATGATTAGTATATGAAATCAGAGTATAAGTAAATGTATTAGAAGCATAGCTCTGTGCTGGTTTGGATATTTTTTTCATGGCTGCATAGCATAGTCATTCCATCTCAGTGCAGAAAAAATGGATCATAGTTGATGGCACAGGCTTAGAAATGGTCGGTCATACCTTACACCTCCTGGGTAGCAAGGAGCTACATTGGAACTTGAGCTCCCTAGGCTCCTGTTTGTATGCCTACTGTGTAGCCTGACTTTGGGCCATAGACAGTAGCATACTGTATGAACATGAGTAAACTCTACAGCTATTCTGTAGAATGATATAAGCAGGGTCTGGAAGTTTAGTTACCAAATATGTGAGATCATCATTAGTCATAGACATCTTGGCAACAACGTTGGGCCTCAATAGATACCTTGTTCCTTGGTTGTAGGTTGGCGCCACCTGGTGGTCGTTACTCAGCCTCGCTCATGCATCTAATGGGGTTGAGGTTGTTGGGGCTCATGAGCAGACAGCTCGAGTCCAGGCGACAATTTGAGCAATCTTTGGTTAGTTGATACCAGGATTTTCTGCCTGATGGAGAAAGATTAGTCCCGAAGTAGAATCCTCACGTTTCATGAGAACATGAGAACTTTACTGTATATCCATTTTCAAGCGGGACCTAGATGAAAAGTGAAGCCACTCGCCCATCAGATGATAGCTGCGTTTATCTAACCATCTGCCACATTGTTCAAAGATATGACTGCACTTTGAAGACTTGTACCCAAAACCACAACTGAAATTATGGCTTTCAAAAGGGCTTCTGTAAGCTCAAAGCAGAGATGGAAGAAATACATAAATAAATAACACACAGTTCTCCTTTTTCTAGAGGAAATTGTTCAGTGTTGATCATATATGTAATACAATTTTCACTTTTACTTACATATTTCACTTTATACAGATAAATTTCCATTGTATTTTGTCTTGATTCCATCTTCACAAAATTCTTTGCAAAATGGAAATTTCCTTGTTCGACCCTTGCAACCCTCACATTACCTCCTCACACCCATGTCTTCTTTACCATATGTCTATACCCCCTCTCTCTAACATGATTTCTTTCTTCACTTGACAAGTAAGATCCAATCAGTTGTCAAGAACTGCTGTATTAAAGATGATCCCTCTATAAAAAGTCGGATTCTAGCCTACCACTCAGAACCGACTGCTTTCCACTATTCCGATGTCCCTTCCATTGTCTAAACTGTATGTTTCCCCAAACCACTTTTTAAAGGTCGTTTCGGCACCTGGGCTGTTCATGTATACCATTGTCTTCAAGTCTGGAGCAGCCTTCCTGACGTCAGTTGGGAGATTATATATTTACCAAGACACCCATGTAGCCTGACGTAGCCTTGCCTTCATCTGAGTCACCGTAAACTGCAGGTACTGATGGAGATGTGTCACGGTGGTGACGCGGCACCCTCATTCTGGGATAGAGGAAAGCATTGGTGATTTTACACTAGTTCTTTCACATAAATTTGCCCACAGTAGTCAAACAAAGGGATAACCATAAATAAGTCAAGCTATTATAGCGAGGTTCTAAAATGCTTAGTATCATGAATTCTGGATTAGATAGATTTGGGGTAGAGTCCTCATTCTTTCATTGATTAACTCTTTGCTCTAGATATATTAATCAACTTTATAAACCTCAGTTTACTTCTCTGTAGTATTAAGATTCTAATAGTAGAATCTTATAATTATTGGAGAGTGATTTAGCATTGTACATATAGGCATTAATCACTAGTGTCCAATAAAAAATAAGGTCTATCGTACATTAGAAATTGTCACTATTCTCTTTAGCAACATTGTTACTATTGTTACTCTATTCACTGTAAAGGGAAAAAATGACTCTAGTTTGGAAAAAAGGCATCAAGCATGGTCAGCATTGTGACTAGCAGGGATCTGTGGGCCAATAGTCCTCTGTGATTAATATTTTATGACAGATTCTAATCTTGAATTAATTTCAACTGCCTTGATAGTTATGAAAAGATCAACACCAGAAGAGAGTTATTTCATTAGCTAATTTGCATCTAGGAATAATGGGTGCCAATTCTATATGATTTCATTTTGACATCACGTGAAGCTGGGCAGTTTATAAGGACACATTTAACTTATGCAAAATATATGTTGACTTTAAAAAAAGTGTAAGGTCCTCTTGGAATCTGACATTAGACTGAATTTTAGTAACCAGCACACCGAGAGATGTGTCCAAGGGCAGAAAAGCCAAGGTATCAGCTCCAGCCTTTCTTCACATCCCTTTCATCACAACCGTTCTCGGTTGGTGTCTTTCACAATGATCTTCCAGGGTTTACATGTATCATAGGACCAAAGGTTCCCCTGATCTTGAATGTTGAAGTGGGATAAATTTTTGGCTGTTTGAAAGTTTAGTCACAAGTTTAAAAGGTTTTAAATATTAGTTACTAGGATTCACCGCCGTTTTTGTCATTAATTCTCTAGTGATTGACTACTCCTAACTCCTAATAACTATGTGTCTGCAGTATATTTTCATAAACCTTGGGGTGGCAGAGTTGACACCATCACTTCAGGAAGCTACCTCTGTGCCACATTACCTAATCCCAAATGAAGAACTTTACTCTTGTGCCGGGAAGCCAGCTCACTCTTCAACCAAAGGGTATAGCCTGTTTTAACCTCAACTCAGCATCTCAACTCCTATCCTCAAGCAACCTTCTCTTTCCTCAATGGAGGTGCCCCAAGAGATGCACAGACAGATTCAGACACTGTCAAAGAGTCATGTCACCAGGATGAGTGAGCTAACCTCATCGCTGCTCCTCAGCTGTGCTCTAAAAGGACATCCACATAAGAAAAGATCTATCTAGACCTTCCTTGCTTTAGGGTCCAGGCCTTCTCATCATTCAACATCAGTAAAGTTGTGGGATGGTGACTTTCATTTGCAAAAGGACGAAGGGCTTCTATGAAAGAGAAGATTAAAACCAAAGAGAGCTAGGACTGGCAATCCACAAGTAAATATCAATCGGTGAAATTTTCTTAGCTTTCTATAATATGTAGGTATCTTAACCCCAATGTCTTTTCTCATTCCATGACTATAGAGTGACCGTGCAGTATGTTTTTAATGTAAAATCACCTCTTTTTCTAGAAAAAAAGCATGTTCATTAAACGAATTTAAGCAGTATGTTAAATATTGCCTGGGAAAACATGTGAAATGTTGCAATGAATTCTCATCGTTATGACGTTCTTGTACCCATGCCCTTTGTTTTGGTGCCTGCTAGTTTTACACTCCCTGTGTTTTTTTAAAGTAAAATGCAAAATAGCTAGAATAGGACATTTCTTATGCTCGTTTTCTATTCACGAATGCTGAATTAATGGCTAGATTAAATTGATTTCTCATAATTTGGGTGAAATTTATTGTCGTTGTTGTTGTTGCCATCCCACATAAAACACATCAGAGTTGCTATGAGAGCCTGTTTCATGTGCATAATTCTCTTTTGTGCAGTACCCAGTGTGGTAGGCACTTGCTACTTAGGGATGTTGAGCACTGCAATGCCCCGGTCTGAATTGAGGCAAACAAACAGTTTAAATCTATAACAGATCTCAAATACCTAGTCCTGGGTAAATAGGTAAATAAACTTTTTTTTTATTTGAAACATTGAGTTATATAAAATATACTATTAAAGAAAATTATAATTCTGCTTTTCTTATTATTTAGATATGACTGTTATAAAATTTAAAGTCATATTTATGGCCAGCTTTATAATTCTAATGGATAACACTGATTTAGATATGTCCCAGGTCTTGACAGAATAAAAGCTTAGCTTTTCTTCCTATAATTTCTTATACTGCCCCTTTCTTTTTCCCCCTTTGCTGTTGCTCTAACATTTTTTCTATTCTTTCTTTTCCAATTTTTAGATCCATTTGAGCCCAATGTCTTCTAAATATTAGCCAAGCCTTCTCTCATGAAGACAGTATTTTTTAATCCCTGTATATACATTTTTCCGAGGTTAGGTCCAATGTCTCTTTCTGGTGGGTCACGGTGGGTTCATTGGTGCATTACTAACCTGATTTTAATCACTCTCACATCCTTCTTGGATTCAGTATATTCTTAAATCAGGTGGCTTTTCTTCCTTTGTCATACATCATCATTTCTCCTTTTAAAAATGTATTTTTGACTTGTTTTTCTCAGAAAGAACTTTCAAGTCTCTATCTACATAGCTGATTGGATTTTCCAGTGTCAATTCTTTTCCCCAGCTTCAAAGGTATAATCTGCTTTTACAGTGAGTTTCCTTAAATGCATTCTCGCATTCTTATCCAGTGATGTTTGTACATCAAACTGATACTTCTTGTGGCTTTTCCCCTGTGTCATTCACTTCTGTTCCCTCTTATCTTCTATTGCTAGTAAGGAGAGAGAGAGAGAGAGAGAGAGAGAGAGAGAGAGAGAGAGAGAGCGCAAAAACACTTTCAAATGCCTACTTTTCATCACTGTCAAATGATGGATTCATTCTTGATCTGTCTAGTAGATTTACCCAGAGTGCTTAAATTCATAAACTCTTGAATAAGATACAGAAGTATACAGTGTTGACTTTTATCCAGAGATCAAGACAATAACTCTTCACTAGCTGGAATATGGTAGGAAGGAAGTGGGCATTGGTAGTCAACAGTCACACTAGTATCCCAATCATAAATTCAGAAACCTTGTCACCTTACCTTAGCATCATGCCCTGTCACATGGCTGTAGTAGATTTCTTTTTCATAGGAAAAGCAGCAAAGTAGGAGGAGCAGCCCAGAGCTGCCTTCCTGTTGTTTTATAGGGCATTGGGAATTATGTGTGCTGTGCTCAGAGGCCCTTTTCTCCCTTAAATTCAAATTCATATATGCAAATTTCTTCCATCTCTTGTTTTTCTAGTCATCAATTTTATTTAACACAATTTTTATTGTCCTTTTAGCTCAAGAAATTCTAACAGTGGGATGAACCTACCTGAATTGTTAGGGCATTTTGTAATTTTTTGATTTCTATGTAGTTATTCTAACAAGCATATTTTAAAAGTTTGCATTGTCTTGGCCAATCAAGTGCCGTTCTGACCGTTTGTTGTTAATGTCTGTGATGTATGACTGTAGAATTTAAAATGGAAAAGGTGTCCCTAGAGAAGAAGAGGAAAGCTGTAGGGAATCTGATGTTATTAAATTAATAATGACAAATGGTAAGTTACAGGTGTTTACTGTGTAGAAGAGTGATCAGCAAGAAGAGTTATTATCAGGAATTATCTGGATTTCCCCTAAGTTCTGCATATGACCTCTCACAGTTATGACTGGTCTCTGTACAACCAGTCAATGCTTTGTTTGCATAAGCCTCAACAAGGTCCAATACATTAAGATGAAATCCTAGTCAGAATTGAGTTTATAAACAGCTCCCTTGGATAGAAAGGATACATTCAAAATAAGCAGACATATCGTGTATTAAGTGTCTTTTGGATGGGTTTGTTACATGCATCAGAATTCAGAATCTGTCCCACTGGGACCTGCTGGCAAAACATCCACAGGGAAGGAATGAGTGAGCTGAGTTTTAGAAGGTTCCTCATGGAACCTATCAGTGAACAATAGAGGTGGGAATGTGTATAAAACAGGAAGAGAACCGAAGACAGAAGTGTTTGAGAAGTCGAGCTGACCATAAATAAATCACCTGATCTGCTCAGGTCAAAGGATGGGAATGGGTAAGGTGAGGTCTAGAGTTTTTGTTGATCATTTCTTTTCTAAAATGAACAAAAATAGCTTAAAATTACACATCATTCTTTTTACCCATTTTTCTCAGCTAAAGGGTGTTGACACACAGGCAAACTATTAATAAACCAACCCGGGTAGTTAGTGAACACATGGGTAATCTTCATTACCCATGATTACAAAGGTAAGAGTAATTAGAGTACTTACTTCAATGCACTTTGGCTTTAAAAAGAAAAGACAAAATACTGAGCTAGGAATAAAAAACCAGAACAAAGAAAGTAATGGCTTAATAGGTTAAAAGTACCACGTTCTATGGAAACACAAAGTAGGAAATGATGACATTGTCTAGATTTGCAGGAAGGTATCATAATGCAGTTGCTGTTCCGGTCTATGACAGATGATTTACCATTAAACAAAGGTGGCCCTCCATATAAAGTAAAACAACAAGACAAAGCAAAGAGTTCAGAAAGATCAGAGCATATTTAAACACAGAAACAACTGAAAAAAGAAGAAATGGGCAAATGGAGAAGGTAAATGCCATATTGTCCCAGGGCTGGGAAAATGTAGGGGGTTGGAAACCCAGTGTGCACCCAACGAAGGGTAAGGAAGCACTCCTTGGACAACTATGATTTTAAAACTTTAAATTTTTAATAATCAATTGTCACTATAAATTTCTTAGAAAAGGACCAGAATTTAAATAGAAGATACTAAGTTCTAACCTCTGACCTGGCTATGAATGTGGAGCCTACACAATAGACATATAGAACTAAAAACCAATTCCAGAGACAATGTTTGTGTCAGTCAGATTGTGCACCCTAGATTAAGCATCTGTAACAAATTACTGAAAGCAACGGATGCTGCATGTACACTCAGCTGAGCCTAGCACCTCACTGGAACGTCTGCATCCCATGGACCAAAACATGAAAGGATCTGCTTGTCTACAGCGAAGGAGAAAGAGGTGGTGTTTAGACACAAACTCATTTTTCTAATTTCAAGAAATGTCCTTGGGAGGGAGTTGGGAGGCAAAGTTTAGAACAGAGGTAGAAGGAGCACCCATTCAGAGCCTGCCCCACATGTGCCCCATACATATACAGTCACCAAACTAGATAAGATAGATGAAGCAAAGAAGTGCAGGATGACAGGAACCAGATGTAGATCTCTCCCGAGAGACATAGCCAGAATACAGCAAATACATAGGCGAATGCCAGCAGCAAACCACTGAACTGAGAATGGGACTCCCGTTGAAGGAATCAGAGAAAGGACTGGAAGAGCGTGAAGGGGCTCGAGACCCCATATGTACAGCAATGCCAACCAACCACAGCTTCCAGGGACTAAGCCACTACCCAAAGACTATACATGGACTGACCCTGGACTCTGACCTCATAGGTAGCAATGAATATCCTAGTAAGAGCACCAGTGGAAGGGGAAGCCCTTGGTCCTGCTAAGACTGAACCCCCAGTGAACGTGATTGTTTGGGAGAGGGCGGTAATGGGGGGAGGATGGGGAGGGGAACACCCATAGAGAAGGGGAGGGGGAGGGATTAGGGGGATGTTGGCCCGGAAACCAGGAAAGGGAATAACAATCGACATGTAAATAAGAAATACCCAATTTAATAAAGATGAAAAAAATCAAAAAGAAAAAAAAGAAAAAAAGAAATGCCACTGGTCACTCATATATACCGGTCACTTGCCAAAACAGGCTACCTGGGAAGCACGATGCAATCTTTTCCACACAAGAGACAGGAATTAGTTTGTTATTCCCTTCAGTACATGTGCTGAACTGCATGCAAAAATATTCTCATAAATTGGGACATGTTGGGTGATTCGTGAATATTCTGAATTTAAATAATGTCTCCACATGAAAATTCCTAATGTGATGATTTATGGCATCTGTTCTACTTTCAGATAGACTTGTCACTAAAATCCACTTAAAGGTGTAAAACGGAAGCTCCTCTCTCCACCTATCGTGATGCTCAAGAGAAAAAAGAAAGGAGGAAAGAAAGACAGGCAAGGAAGAAGGAAGGAAGGAAGGAAGGAAGAAAGGAAGGAAGAAGGAAGGAAGGAGGGAGGGAGGAAGGAGGGAGGGAGGAAGGGGAGAGGAGGGGAGGAAGATAGGGAAGAAAGAAGGGAAGAAGTTCTGTGCCAGGGTTATAGGCTTTCAAGTTCATGATTTCTCTTATTTTTGCAAAACTCTGGGATATATGTTGCCTGGAGAATTATATACAGTGATTCCAGGAACAAAGGGTTAGGAAGTGAATGTAGGCTGTTTTAGCAGAAACCTAATGTTCTCCTGGTACAGACTTGAAAGTATCAGCATCGAAAGTGAATGATTTAAGGAATCGCCTATTTAGAACTGGTTTTATTTCTCTACATGATTATGGTGCTCAACATCTCTAGAAATTAAGTTCACTGATCCTCATATGATGGTGAGAAGCCCTTTAAAATTAGGTTATAGTTTGCAAAGTCCTATTAGTTTCATGTACCACATAAGTAATTGCCTATGACACTGTATATAAGACGGGTGGTAACGTGCTAGCTTCCTTACATTGTCCTACGAGCTTCACTTATATGTACTGAGGCTACAGTTGTACATCTGCTCCGCTCTGATACCCCCTGGATTGCAATATGAACTAGCATTTAGAATTCTCCAGTGAGAATTCAAATAAATGGCTTACCTACTAGGCTCATATATGTGACTTGCGTTTTTCAAACTTTTGTCCCAGGACCCATTGAATGGTAGAAAGCCCCCTTGTTAAGGCGATTTCATTCACTCTTCTTCATTAGGAGTGAGATTACTAATATAATATGTACGTGTATGTATGTATGAGTTCTGTTTATTAGTGACTTTACTCATTCGCTTAATTACTTATTTGGTTCAAAATGCTAATTAGAAATCTGCACCATTCAAGTTGTGACGTAAATCCTGGGAACGGTGCAGCACTGAGACTGGCGCAACCCTGACCGTCTGCAATTCTCAATTCGTGTCAAAGGATACAGGGTAGAGTCCTTTGTACCCCTCTACAGTGTCATTTATAAAGCTCTAACTCTGGGAGCAGATAATAAAAGACTGTTTCTCTATATGTACTCATGTATGATTGTTTCGACATTAAAAGCCCAGGCAACCAGAGAGCACATTAGCCCATGGGCCTCTTTTCAGTGTGGCACTGTTGGCTCATGGCCCTGGACACAGGGCTCCTGCACTACTTTCAATCCCTTTGTGAACCAAGTGCTATCTCTGTCCCCAGCCCCAGGATGCCAGTCACCTCCCCTGCCTCCGTTGAGCCGTTTTGATAGGTTTTATATGCACAAAAGCTGTGTACTCAGAGCTCTCTGCTCCAGCAGTGGATTGCTGCTGAGAATAAAGGCTTGTCTAACCCCAGTGGTCCCTTTACATTGTTCAGAGTGGATTGCTATGTGTTCTTGATGTCTTAACTGTCTTAATGCCTCTCCTGGACATTATTTTAATGGCTTCTCATTAGGTTGGTACACTTTAATACACACCGTCTATTAAAGGCCTATAGGGAACCACAGAAGAAAACACCTTGTTCCGTCTAGAACTCAAAGCGACATCTAAACTTTTTTTTTTTTAAAAAAAAAAAAAACCTGGCTACAGAATGAACGCTGCCTGAATGAGTAATGATTAGAAAGGGTTTGGAACTGTATTACCATAGGTGACAGCTCTGGAGAGATAGGCAGGTAATGTTAAGAGGCAAGGATAAGAGGCTATGACATTATGTCTGGAGGGTTAAGGACTCACAGTCGAAGCTTGAACTGCTATTACTGGATCAATACTCCTCAGTTCAACACTTATCTTGACTACTGGTTAGAGGCTTTTGTAGATATGAACACTGAGAGAGCAAAATAAAACTGAAAAAAAAAATGACTGTTGCTGTTCACGTCCATGTGGATGGCTGAGGCTTGTTAGGTTTCAGATCCACAATTCCTTTTCCATGGGGGAGCTCCAGTGACCCGAGAGCAGGGTAAACACCGAGTTAGGAATTAGAGCGCGCTCTCTGCTCTCCTTCCCCTTATTTTGTAGGGGAAGAAAGTGCGAGCGCCTCTCCTCTCTCACTTCTTGCCAAAGCCTGTCTGGGTTTCTTTGTACTTCCTGTTCCCTCGCTGTATAAAACGATGTTTACCCAGCACGTTTATACCACTGAAGGTTAAAAGCCTTGAAGCTTGATAAGAAGGAAGAGAGCTGAAGTGTTTTCGCTGTTTGGATGAGCAGGGAAGGGAATATGGCGCTGAATTGAATGGCTTCTCAGCCATGAGCAGCTCTGCGTTCCGCCAAGTTGGGACTCAAACTTCCTCCGACCTTTACGGCTTATTTCTACCCCATAAATAAAAGTGAATGATATAAGTTAAAAGTGAGTTGGGTTTTTTGTTTTGTTTTGTTTTGTTTTGTTTTGTTTCGTTTTGTTTTACTGCCGACCTAAAAGTGTCAATACATAGTTCCAGCTATGGAGCCAGCAGGATGGCCCAAGTGGATAACAGCACCAAACTTGTGATCTCAGTTCCATCTCTGGGACTCATAATGGAAGGGAAGGTGAAGCTTCATGTTCTCCTCTGATTTGTACTCATTGCATGCAGGAACCCAACAAGCACTCCACTCACGTGTGTGAACATGTGCATGCGCATGTGCGCACACGTGTATACACAGAGACAGAGACAGAAACAGAGATAAAGACAGAGATAAAAGTGAATTTTTAATGTTAAAAATGTCTACACACACACACACACAGAGAGAGAGAGAGAGAGAGAGAGAGAGAGAGAGAGAGAGAGAGAGAGAATGGGAATAGGTTTTTTTTAATGTTAAACATGTCTACACAAAGAGAGAGAGACAGAGACAGAGACAGAGACAGAGACAGAGAGAGACAGAGTGGGTTTTTAGCACACACACAGGCATGAACCCACACCCACACATGCACACACGCACATCGTATAGAGGTGATGTTTTTGCTTCCAAAGCATGGTGGGGGTGGGACCAGGAATGGAGAGAGTGTTGATGAAATCTACAAGAGGTTTTTACAAACAAAATTCCCAAATTGTTAGTGTTCAAATTGTTTATTAAGCTTTCTTTGACTGTCTATAGCAAGATGAGAGAGCGCTTTAAAACCAAGAGCTACCTTACTACAAAGACATTTACCAACGAGAACTGGCTGCCTGTGTACACACCTTCCTGGTTAGTGTCTTGAAAAGTGATGTGTGGCACGAGGGTCGAATAAAGTGTGAGGAGCAGAGAACTGTGACCCCTCACATGTACAGTGCAGAGAATGAACCTCGTGGACGTGGGTGTCTGGGGTAGGCTGTGGCAAACAGATAGGACAGGGTTTTAGTTCCTTCCCCAAAGTTCTGAAGTTAATCCCTACTATACAGTGTAATTTAATGTTTTCTGCCTACAACAAAAATAGCAGCTGTCCCCTATTTGAAGCCGCATCCCCACGATCACTGCATATTCATATTCTTATGCATACGTTATCACTTAAAAGGCTTTCTAATTACAACAACAAGACAAAAACTTCTTGGATTCTTTCCAGGCTCACTAAATGATAAAATAAGCTCGTACTCTCTCCTTTTTAATCTCCTTAAAGCACCTTGGAGCCTCATCTCCGAAATACATGGGAACGAATGTGAAAATGCCATTTAGAGATGCAGGTGTGACATTTGATAAGAAACTTCTGGATTAAATATGTTCTGCTAATGAGGATCCCAGCCACCCCATCAGGGCTAACTATTGGCTGGATTGTGTGTGAGCTGATAACATTCCACATGCGAACATTCAAATTCATTATTAATAAACAGCCCAAGTCTCTATCAGAAAAGTCTGGATCCTCTAGCAAGTGAGGAATGTTACTTCTCATTAGGAGGAGGCATCAAATCTTCCAGAATTTAGCAATTTCATTTTTGGAACCAATTTCTAACAGTGTATTAATGGTGCATTGAAAATCTGAACAAAGCCTTCATACTTTTTATTCATTTTGTAAATTACAGTAATCTAGGGAGGTCTGACTAAGCTACTGGAGCAATGGGCGGTAAAGACATTGGACTGAAGCATTGCGGTTCTAATGATTCTTTTATGATTAAACGTTTATGGAGGAAAAAAATTTCATCCTAGGAGAGGGAAATTAACTTTCAGCTCGCACGTCCATTATCTTTGATACCAAAATGGAATGCAGGGGGCTTTTTTTTTTGTTTTTTTAAAGTTTTAATCTTTTATTTTAAATTTATACAAATTAAAGGGAGCCTTACAAAACCTGGCAGAAAAAGTATAACCCTACAGAATTTATAGAAAACTTCTTTAGCTAATATTTCAAACTTTCGCATTCACACTAACCCTGCTGTTCAAATGAAATCATTGGAATGCGTATGAATTCGCTCAATAGAATAATCTGTGTTGAGATAATAAGGAGTCAATAGATATCATAATACATGCATAAATGCTCACCCTATAGATAGAGCTATCTACACCCAGATAGGTTGATCTCCAGAACGCCCTGCAAGTTCTGCTTAAACATACAAGAATCATGCTTCTTATCTGGCCTCATTAAATGGAATGTTCTGTTTAGTTGCACATTGGCTAATTGTGCGGCTCATTCCTTTGTAGAGCAAGGAGGGGGTCTAATGACTAGCCTTTAACAACTACTGCCCATTTCAGGCTAGGGGATGATTAAAATCCAACTTCATTTTACCTCTGCTAGGTTTTTTCCCCTCTAAGTCTTATATACCAGAAATATGAAATTTAAATGTCCAGAAATCCCATCTTTGACCTGGAATGATTTTTCCGTGTTCAATGGAACACTTACTACAGTCTGTCCCCAGCATATGAATTCACTGTCAGGTGGATAATGAGGGGACCAGAATCAAATGATAGCACTTGTTAGAGGGATAACTTCGGCAGCAACGTTTCCATTTTAGTGAATAGATATCCAGTCTGTGGTTAATAGTGGTAATGATGCTCTCATTTTTGCACAGAGGCTATAAAGCCACCAAAAGTCCATGTGATTTGATTTTTTAAAAAGACTAAGAAACAACAGTTCCTCGAGTAGATTTTGTTTAGACTTAAACACCCATTGTAGGTACAACACCTCTATATTTTGGAGCGGCTACATACTGGTTCCCCATCAATCTATCACTGCACTACACATACAGCCCAAATGCAAGCTTCCAACTCCTAAGTGTGGTCTGACATGGCAAAGACAGCAGACAGAGGACACTGGCAAATTAACCACCTCTTATAGTAGTAGGAAAATTGCAGCGGTCACTGGAGACTGGAAGGACAGGCCACCAGCAGAAGCCCCTAGGTTTCCATGGGCACTGCCGTGGCATACAGCCGCTGACAGTGAGTACCCCCTTCTGTCACACAGCCTCCCTTTGTGGAAAGCTTCATGTCCTGTGCGGTTTCGCTTTTGCTCTGATGGGGCTGTGCTTAACGTCGACGTCAAATCATCGCTTCCAAATAAGTGAAAAGAAGAAACTAGTTAAAGTGCTCCTCTAATCCAGAGCCCCACTTAGACTCACAGCTCTACACTCTCTAGACCTGGGGTTGCTTCTGTGCCACGTGACAGAACAGTCAAATGCAGTAACGTAAATAAGTGGTTTTGCATATGTTTATAAATAAAGGCTCCAATAAGCAAGTATTGTTCTAAATGTTTGTTTTATTAAGATGTTCTAGAATATGGAGAACCTAACACTATTACTTGCTCAGTGAACCTGGTGTTAAAATCCCTGCTCAGTACTTGTTGATATACCCATGGGTCAGTGCACCTCGGGAGTTAGCCGAATGCTTCTTTTGTAACAGTGGTCAATACGGTGCCTGACAACAGATCAATGCACAGAGAATAGGGGACTGGGAAGTGCTGAGCCTTAAGTTCCAGTGTACCACATCCTTTCCCCCAAGTCTCAGGAATCATCTGAATGAAAGGTTATCAGAGCCTGAGGTAGTGGGGAGGGATGCAACAAAATTGTTTTTGCAGACATGGCAGTGCACAAAGCAGCACACAGCTGCTGTGACTGCGCGCACAAAATCAAGCCAGTTGAAAATTCCAGCATAGATGGGGAAGGAGGAGCCCGCTAAGTCCCACCCATACCTAAGGGGCTATTGATAGCTGACGTCTGCTTGTGGTGGGGGAGAGTCAGTTTTCTATAGGATGGCACTCCAATAGCTACCCATACTCCAGTAGATGACTTTATATCCTTATGCATTCTCACAGCACTAAGTTGCTTCAGAGGTTTTAATAAAGAAATTCAGAGAGAAAAGTATCATAGCAGGCAGCAGGAGCTGGCTCTAAATCCTACATTTTCTAGCAATGCTGCAATTCAAAATTACCCAGAATGCATAGCTGGCACCTGCCTGGATACATGTATGTAGGATGATGACACACATAGCTGCTCTCCTGTTTTTAAAATGTGATTAACCAAGTGTTTCAAACCCAGGAGAAATCATTCCATGACCCATTAATAAGAAAACATGTTTAGTTTTGAGAACCATTTTAACAATTTCCCTGTTATTGAGGTCTATAAGGCTTATTTCTATATTCCTCTTCGGAGTTTCTGTGGGTATTTTCTTACATGTGCAAAATGAAGGCCTGAAAAATCCCTTTTAGCATGAAACAAAGATTTTTCTCCAGCTATAATTTGTCACTGACTAGAAAATAAACAAATTTGGAATTTGGGAATGTATTTAATGAAAATAATAAAGTGTGCATTTAAGAACTTATACGGTTATTTCAGAAAGTTAATTGATCCATTTAAAAGAAATCTAAGAAACGTTTTCTTTCACAAATTATGTTTATAAGTTGTGATTTTTAAAGCATATCTATATTTATAAAAGAGAAGAGTATTTATAATTTTTCAAAATTCTTGATACAAATCAAATTTTAAAACTTCTATTTAAGACAAGTCTCAAGGCTCCTTCTGCATAAATTTTTTTTCATTTTTTGACCTGTGAACTCTCTGTTGAGCATAGCATTTCAAAAAGTCTGTCATTTCATTTATGAACCATTTTTTTTAGTTCAGTGCACTAAGAGACAAGTCCAACATGAAAGATTTTCTTTCTTTTAGTAATTTTAGCCAGTTTGTCCATATTTTAGTTTGTTGTCAAAGTTCCATATATATGTGTGTGTGTATATATATACACACACATGTAGATCGATGAATAACTTTAGAATATATATACACACACACGCACACACACGTGTAGATCGATGAATAACTATAAATACACACATGCATGTGCTTGTAACATGTAAACACATGGATGAGCATGGGTATACCTGTATTATGTGAATTTTCACATCTATCCATTCATTTAAACTATACTTTATACTTTATTACTATTTATAGAAAAGAATTACCACCTATATTTTTATGATTTCTATTCTCTGTATTTGCGTGTGCCTATGTGAGTTTATGTGTATAAGATTTGTGTCCGTGCCCAAAGAGGCAAAGGAGAACTGAATCCTTTGGAACTGGAATTGTAAGGTTAGGAGCCACCTGTGGTGGATGCTGGAAACAGAACCTGGGATGACCACTGAGCACCTCTCCATTCTCCAAAATGCTGGTTTTAAATAGCAGGCTCTATTGTGTAAAGAAGTTTTAAAAATATACGTAGTCAAGATTTCAGAATATTTTCTAAGATTAAGACCTACATTCTAAATCCATTTAGTGTTAAATTTATCCTAAATATATGTTCTGACTCATTCTTAACTCATCCAAGCTCCATTACAGACAGGAACGTGAGTTTTAAGCTGAGTTGGCATGAGGCAGACACTTTCGCTGCTCTGTATGTCACATGGTTCCAAATTGTATTTTCTCAGCTATGTCTATCCAGTGACTAGACCAGTATCTGGCACCAAGCTGTGCTAAGCCTTCTCAAGAGAACCTTCAAGGAAACCAAGCTGCTACCTTCCTTATCGTCTTTTCAAAAATGTAACATCTCTGTAAACTCCTAGAAAGATGATTATTTCAGGAAGTTTCTCAACCGGTGAGCAAGAATAATGTTGTTTTTGGTGAACTGCTAAGCATGAAATGTCACCTGGCTTTCCTTTTTGATTGAGACTCCATTTCAATGTTTAACCCCCTAACCATTGTTTACAATGTAATCTATGGTTACATGGTGGTTAAAATTGTCATGAACTAAATATAGAAATCAATCCATTACAAGTGCAAATATATCTGTGAGTAAAAGTGGGATCCTGTAAGCACAGAGATCAATTAAAAAACAAGAAACACAATGATAGCTATCTCTAAATTTCTAGTCTTCATTGCACCTTAGATATTTAGAAATATTAATTCATTTAATAGTCATCTCAGTGCAAAGGCTTTGACCTAGATCCTCTGTTGTATTTCTAGATGGTCTAATATACAAAATTAACAACTAACACCAGTCTTAAATGATATTTTATTCCCATAAAGCAAGTTTGACATCCTTCAAGAAATAAGCAAATAAACAGGGATATTTTTCCAATAGTTAGGACACAAGAGGAATAGCTGACATTTATTAATTCCTTTCATTTCTTTCACACTGTGGAGTAAAGCATTAAGAATATTGATAATTGCTCAGAGTCATATTATCACCACTACACAGAGACCCTAGAAACAGTAAGAAATTAATAAACACTTGAGGATTTATTGATGCTTATGTTATTTATTTACTGGCTTTGCCTGTTATTAGCTACAAAGAAATAATATTACACAAGAATATTTTAATTCATTAGGCAAGTTCTTCATTACATATTTGAATATGGCTTTTTTCATATAACCACGACTTTCTTCAAAAATATAACCCAAAAGTTAAAAAATATTTGTACTGTAAATAGGATCTCTATTGTTTTTATAGTGTGATATCTATTTAATTAATGGCACTATTACTTTCACCCAAGAAGTTAAGACAGTTGCTTTTGTTATTCATTTAGCAAAAACTTAATGTTTTGAGTATTCAAAAACGTTTATATGTTTAGAGCAATGGATTGATGATCTTTGTCTTACCCAAATAGTGCTAATGCTGAAGATAGTGTTGACTATTCTTTGCAGGAATGAGGATCTCTATTGTTTTTAAGGAACACCAGATAAAGCATCAGTTGCTCTTCATGATGAACAATGGATTGCTGTAGACACTATTATTTCTCAGCTCAGCCATTGTCTTCATTTAGTCATTAATCATTTCAGAGAAATGTTTTCAAAAAATCTTGTGGAAAATGCCCACATGATTTTGCATATAACTTTAAGGTGTTTTTAGATCTATGGACTTTCCTCTGTTATTTTTAGACCCATTCCCAAACATAGTGAAAAAAAGAGTGACTATACATGGCAATCTGAGCAAAATTTGATAATTCTATCTCAAATTATCTATATATTTTCTTAAGAAAAGATATTCCTCTAAATTCTTATTATAATCATGAGTTGTCACATGATCTTCCACTGATGTGCATTCTCTGTGTTGTGTTTCCCTATCTGGACAATCAACTGTGTCATTTTTGAATGCCACTGATAAATTCATGCATCTGCTTAACCCCTACGGTGAAGTTCTTTGCCTAATGATAGATGACTACCTCCTCTAGTGTTCTCATTTCATTTTACCTAGAATCCTGCTCTGTCCTATGTCTGGATTGGTTCTTTGAGATATCAGCAATTGTAGCAGAAGCAAGAACTGCCACCTGGTCTGTGGAGGCCTATTCTGACTGGTCAGCTGCACTGTAACCCTTAGACCGGTTCATTTGCTACCTATGTTGGCAATATTATCATTAGTCTTTTAAGGGCACAGGCAAAAAAATATCTGGGAACCAAGGCAGTCATGGTGCCTATTTCCATGCCAGCATACCTTACCCTAGTGTAAACAAACTTGGACATAGTGAAAGCAGGCTTTTTAAAAATATAATCCCAAACATGGGATCACCAAAAACTTGAGCCTTTGTCTCCTCTGAAGTGAACGTCTTACTCAGATCATTGAAATGTTACCCTTCTGTTTAAAGGGTGCCATGTTATGAGCAATAGTTCACATATCCATGTAACCCAGATGTGTTCCAGAACAAAAGTAAGTTTCTACAACAAACAAAACAAAATAGCATCACCACCAAACGAGAGAGAGAGAGAGAGAGAGAGAGAGAGAGAGAGAGAGAGAGAAATAGAAGGAAAGAAAGAATGAAAGGAAGGAAGGAAGGAAGGAAGGAAGGAAGGAAGGAAGGAACAAACGAACGAACGAACGAAGAAGCTAGTATACATTTGAAGAGGGGTATATTATTTGTTTTTAAAAGTGAGTTAGACTTCATGAAAAGTCAGTGTTTCACCCTGACACTTTATTGCTAGCAGAGTCCTTCAGATCTTTGTCTGGATCCCAAGTGTTCTTCCTCAATTTTGGTTCATTTATATAATTCTGATGAGTTGATTTATAAGGTCACATTGATTTATCAAAGGAATAATCATGCGTGTCCATCAAGGAAGTTAATAGTTAAAAATAAATAAAAATAACTAAATGTAATATCTTTAAAGAATAGGTTAGCCTCCATAATAACCCTTTGATCATTTTTATAATCCAGGGCCTGTTTCAAATCCCCATCCACTCACCGTAGCTTTGATGGGAAAAATATAGCTTCTATGATAGCAAAACTCTCAGTTTTTAAAGGTTCAAGTAATAATTCTTGTCCAAAATATTAAATATGATTATAATTTTTCTTGATCACGTGTTTGATTAGCATATCAATATTCCCAACAACCAGGAAAGTATGTGGATGTGAGACACTTGAACGGCAGAAATTGCTATGGTTTTATTTGGGAAGGGGTGATTTTTTTTTCCGAATCTTTTCAGCAATATGTTGGAGCTAGAGTGTTAGAAGCCAATGAAAACAACAAAATTCCGACCATCGTAAGAGAATTGCACTACAGATGTTGGATGTGCAGCCTTCTGAACTATTTAGGAAAGGCTAGAGTTTTGCATTTTCCAGTCTAATTCCACTTCCATGTATTCTCATCTAAACCTAAGACCTGTTGTTTCAGAGAGTTAAGTTCCATAAGCATATGTCAGAAGCACAACAAATTCATGCAAATAGAATCTGGGGAAAATATTTGATACTGAAGACAAGGAAATCAAATTGTATCCTATTGTATCCATATCCTACTTTTATTATGGGCTTACTATGTAGTCAAAGTCAAAATCAGAAGTAGTTATTATACAACACTGGGCATTTTGCTTCAGCTAGTTCTGTTTAATTGAAAACAAAATATTCCACAGACACACTTTTGCCTTCTTCTTTCTCTTCTAACAAGGACAAACGACACATATAGGAGGAAGAAAGACACAAAAACGAATTAATCCATATATTATGAGCTTTTTGTTACTGCTGCCAATGGCATAGTAGGCTTATTCTAATGCAATATGAAGAATAAAGCAAGGAAAGACGATGGTAAATTGTATTCATTGCACAGAAATGCATTCTAAAGCTAAATAATGCTGTAAAATTAGCTTAAATTATGGGTGTTTGATTTTATATTCCTAAAATACCAGAACACCAGCAAATTATTGTACAAGTATAATTAAGGTCATGGGAAACAGAAAACTATTTGTGTGATAAAATATATGAGACAGTAAAAAGTTGAGTATTGCTCTGCGTTCGTTCTTTATTTAATAAACTCTGGCTGCATGCATACTATAAGCAAGACATTATCCAAAGCAGCAGGAAAACCCCTCTCCTTTGGTGGGGGATATCCAGGAAGGGAAAGATGATAAGCAAAGAAATGCACAGGCTGCAAATTTGGTAAATGGCAAAAAGAAAAGAAAAGGTATAGAGAGAAATAATGCAGAACAAAAATAGAACAAGAAAATTATTTGTAGTCTCATATAGTAGCATGACAGCAAGCCTATCTGAGGAAAGAACATTTAAGACATTCTATGGAAGAGTAAGAAAAAAATATTGTAGACATCCATAAAGCACATCCTGGGTAGAAGGAATGGGAAGCAAAGCAACTCACAGAGGTCGGGTGGGACAAAGCAAGAGAAGAGTAACATGTCGGTCCAGAGGAAGGACAGAGAAGGGAAATAGATGTGGCCAGTGAGGTGGTGCAGCAGGAGAGGATGTCAGGTAGTCACAGGATGTAAGGCAGTCACACGGATGTCCCATGCCAGTTTTTACTGATATTCAAGAGGAACAACTTCTAAAGTTAACAGCTCTTCGATGACACTCATAAATTCCTTGGTAACTGTGGGGGTGGGTGCACCTGTAAGTTCCTGTCAGGGTACACAGAGCCTAGATTCCTGCCTGAGCTACTTTTGTTTGAAATGGAAAGAGATACATGAGAGATAGAACATGTGTGTTTAATTGTGACAGTTTAATTGCAGGAAATTACGGTATGTCTTCATTGTGGAAATGATCAGGTGGGGAGTGAGAACTTGATGTTTGCTGGAAAGGAGGAGGACATGCTTGGAGGACTAGCTCTTCCGGAGTATAGTCAGCAGGCCCATAGCAATGTGTGTGAGCACAGAACATATAAAGGGATGAAAATTATGTTCTCTGCTCCCTACAGTAGATTCCTGAATAACTGAGAATGCAAGACAATGGAGAATGGTAGGAATTTAGGAAGCAACTGGGTGCGAACAAAAATGAAAGCCGTACTAACAACATAAAACATGGACAATGAGATGGGTCTGTTCTGCGTTAACCTTTAGCTACTACTCCAAGGTATTATAAAGTTGAGGTTTTTGATGGGAGAAGATTGGGCTTGTCCAGAAGAGAATTGAGAATATTTATAAAGAAGTGCTTCAGATAAGACCAGGGTATGTAAACTAGATAAACATGGAGCTGTGGATAGGAAGGGATGAGAGACAATTAAAAAACTGGGGTCTATCATATTGTCTTTGGGGTTGTAGTAAATTTAAAACATGTTGTAACTAAAATTCCAGAAAATGACTATGAATAAGAGGAGCTGAGGTTTGAGAACAGTCTGTTGAGATGTGAGATAGCATGGAGGAGGGTCATAATTACAGGCGAATGACCCCAAAGTCTGCGATTATAAGTAGCAAGGGAAAACATTCACGTGATGACAAGAGATCAAAGACTGGAGCTACTGTGTGAGTCCCTGCAGATACTGTGCCTGCTGAGCGTTAGACCAGGAGCAGTGTATACATGGGGATCCCACAGCTTAATTTTCAAGAAATTGCAATAAACAACCTACAGATCATTAACTGCCACCATACGCAGTGATTATGGCAACATGAGATTCTAAACAGAGAGCCTCAGAGTAGGACAAGGAGATGTGTCTGTAGGAGGTCTTGGGAAAATCGTCTCAACTCTAGGTCTAATGAAAAGCAGTTCACAGGAATGGAATCGACTACCTCTCAAAGAGCTTAGAGCAGGGAGGAGGGGCAAGCCCACATGGAAGATGAGGCAGTGATGAATCAAACCCATGTTAACTCCACACCCGATTGCGTGTCTGTTGTTTCATTGTTTCATAGTTTCTTTTTGTTGATCTGTGTGGGACAAGGTCTTTCTCCACGGCCCATATTAACCTTCACTCATGGTTTTCCTGTTTCGGCTTCTCAAGCACTACCTTCCAGATGAGTCCTCATCTTCGTTTTAAACAAGTCTTGAATTGGAACAGTTCCATCCCTCCTTCTAATGAGGCGCATGTCCACTCATGGTTCAAAGAGAATTCAGTGCACCTCAAGATATTCCCCACAGTCTTAGCAGCCCCAGGATTGTCTCAAGTGTAAGTTCAAAAGTCCCCTCTAGAAATTAAGGCAAGATCATAGGTCAGCTCTTTTGTAAAATCAGAAACCAGTTCCACATTTACACAGTATAAGGTATACTATCGAAGTGCACACGCACTCTCGTTTAAATAGGAGGAGTAGAACGGCGTCAAATTAGAATTCTACCAAAGGATGGCTGAAATGCAACGGGGCAAGCATTAAATCCAACAGATCTGCATCTGGGATTGAGGGTGCCTAGGGACATGATGTCAGCTCCCAAGCACTTTGTCAGCCCTGCCTCAATGACCGTGCGAGTTCCAACCTCCACGGCCACTTACCTGGGTTGACCTCAGCTTTACTTGTTGGACCTTCCACAATCCTAGCATTTACAACGTGCTAAGGTCTCCATTCGAATTGGAAGGATTAACCTTTACATCTTTATATATTGTCCTCTTAGGGGCTACCTATAGGGCCCCCCAACCCTACAATATAGTTAAGAGATCTGGAGTTTACGTGGAAGCTTTTCTGGCCCACTAATTAAGAATAACGTGGAATACATCAAGGTATGCAGCTTTCCCAACTGCTGATGGATTGAATCGTCAGCCAAAATAACTTTTCCCTTTAAGGTATTTATGCTCAGTATATTGTCACAGCAGTAATGAAGCTAAGATTGGTACCAGGAAAGTGTTATCATTCATGTTTGTAAATCTGTTGTGCCACTTGGTGTCCTTGGATGACAGCGACCAGGGCCTCGGGGTACCTGGAGAGTTAAATGTGAATAAACATTCTGCCAGGAAGTCCTATGCAAGGCAGATGTGCTTCTCAAAGCAAACTGTTCCTCAGATGTTCAAACCTGTCACCATTACCTTTTGAGGGAATGGTCCAGCCAACTGGGTAGACGCTGTGCTGTTCTGATGTGAGGGACTTCTTTGCAATTGCCCAAATTTCTCTGGTAGACCCCCTGCCTGGTCCCCAGTACAAACACCCACCAAGCTTTTCTCAGTGCACTCAGGCTTCGACTGGTCCAATTCCCGGAACTTTCCAAGTTTCTCCCAGTCTAAAGTGTATTAGGAACTAGGTCTTACTCCTCCCCTGACTTGATTGACAAATGCGGTCACCTCAGCGCCTTCGTTTGCAGTGTGTCCTTCTGTTAGATAAAGCCTAGCAAAGAGTATTACAACTCTGGCCTACTGTAGTTTACTCACATGCAACGATTGTATCGCATTTTCATCTCCCTAAGACTTCAAATGACTCTCTGTGAGTAAAGGTAGTCAGAGTTGTCTGTTGAATTGAATATTACCTTAATGCTCAATATCTTGGAATTTTCAGTTCTTTAAGTAAAAGCAACACAGAGACCTTATTAATATGTGTGCATGAACATATCTTTTGCATGTGTTTGCTAAAATAAAAATACATATTATAACTATTCTTAAGGAGGGACATATAAAAGTACTCTTAAAAATATAATAATTGATAAAACAAACCACATCCACAATTTTATTTTAAAGTATGTGTTATATCATAATAAAGCCTAGATGTGAATGATAACTTCTCATAACAGGGTATCTTTTATTTCTTTGTTATGAATATTTTAGCTTGCTTAGCTGAGAGAAGAATACTTTTTAAAAGGCTTAATGTTGCAGAATTGTCACATTTTAAAAAAAATCTTCCCAGTTGTGATTTTATGTCCAATTATGCACAGAAGAAGAGCAATCCCATGTACTGAGCTGAATGAGTGCTCTGCAAAATAGCAGTGCTAAGGCTTGGAAATTGTTATGCATGTTTCCTGAAAGGTTTTGCTATCATTTGGAATCTGTGTCTGCCTCTCAGGTTATTAGATGGTGCTCGTACTGTATGATACGCAAAGTTATTCTCTAGTAGGTCAAACAGAGATTTCTTGGCCTAAGTTCTGGGGATTTTATAGCTCCCTTCAAAACAAGACTGTTGATGTAGAGTGATACACTATTCCTGAGTTATTTGTGCTGGGATTACCTGGATGAACTAAACCACTGGTAACTGTCACTAATTAATTAAAACTATCCAAAGTCAAGTGTTTGAATTATAATGTTAGTATTCTCCAGGTTGTAGCCCCCTTTGCATATAATATGGAAGAATAGCCATCACTTACCTGCAATGTTCTTTTTTCCTTGACATACAGGTTTTAGTAACAGTTTTTGCTTATTAGGATATGTAAATGCTATAGTCAGTAGTAGAAATGCTAGGCTAGTATGCCATATGACCTTGGTTCAGTCCTTCACACTGCAAAACTAAATAAATAAATCTTACTCATATGAAGTGATGGATTTGTACTTCTGTAGCAGGCATTTATGAAAAGGCTTTTGCAGTTATCAGACAATTTTTTTTGTTTTGTTTTGGTTTGGTTTTTCTTGTTCATCTTGTTGATGTTTTTTGATGAATTTTGGTCAATAGGAACAAGAAATCCCATCTCAGTCCCCAGTCACTCTGCAATCTGCCTCCTACAAGCTAAAACTGAAATAAAACCATAAAACTTTGCTTCTGTTTCTCTCTGTTTTCTGTCACCCCGTCTTGGTCACGCCGAGGAGATGGTACTTGTTACTATAGCCTCACGTGTTACCTGAAGAACGGCCTCCATTTGTCCTTCCAGTCCTCCAACAGAGTAATGTGCTGTTCAAAACATTTTAGTTCTCTCTAAAATATATGAATGCTTGAATGAACTCAAAGGGTCTATGATGGCGGTGGGAGAAGCCTTTAAACAGCAATTAAGGCATTTTTTATTTTGGCATATAAAGACAAGGGAATGTAATGGTTTTAATAATTAAGGATGCAGACTAATGCACACATTTTGCAATACTAATAAAAACTTCCTGTTATCATCTCTGGTTTTCAGGACGAAGAAGGCATTTCCTTAACGCACTCCGCTGCTCGCCTTGCCAGCTCTGTTCAGCCTCAGATTTTGATAACATTTCCAAATTGCGAAAATAAAAAATAGGATTAAAATTTTAGCTAAATCCAAATTTCTCAGTCAGTTAACCCAAAGGTTAAGTGCTATAGCACTTGACCCAGGAGAGAGTTTGGTGCCCCCGCCCCCGCCCGTTTATGAGGCCTGAGCATAAAGAATAAAGACAGCGTTTTTCTTTTTCTCTTTTTTAAGAAGCCACATGTAATGTTCTCTGAGTTAAGTTTTACCATTCATAATGAATGCAGTCTCGCCATTCAAATGCGACCATAAGTACACAGAAGATAAGAATTTAATTAAATGTAGATTAAAACCAAACAGGAAAACACACTAGCTGATAATTTTATCCCATCCTCTGGCCATATTTTTTATACTTCCTTGTTCTTCTCTGGGCTATAGCTTATCGACATGCCGATAGTACCATAACTCATTACATCTGATGGTGCGGCGGCGGAAATGTGCGAGCTCTCGGCCTGGAGTTTCAAGGCACTTAAAATGCAAAGCATGTAAATGTCTCTGTTAAATACACCAGTGTGGTAACACTGGTGCAAAGGAGGTGAGGTGAAGGAAGCTTCAGACAGGAGGCATTAGCATTGCAGAGGAGAAACCCGGGATTCCTCTGTAGAACCAGTGTGGCTTGTGTTTTGTTCGAGTTCCTTTAACAGTTGACGAGTTTAGATGACACTCAACTTCCTTACTTTAATGCTGCAGCTTGGCAGTAGGACCTAGGCACTTGCATTTTGTTGAGGGGGAAGACAATATTTTCTCTGTCATTGATCACAGTGTAGCAACCATCCATTTGTGCTTGAATACAATTACTCTTAACCTCCTATAAAATGATCTCTGGTCATTAATATGCACCGACTGGGGTTGCGAAACAGAGGACACACAATACCAATGATAAAAGTTGGAGGGGTAAAGATATAGTTAGCAAGAACGTCAGGATATACTGTTAGGCTTAATTACTTATGTGATTTTTTTTCTAAAATTATTGATGATGATCATAGGGGAAGGCAGGTTTAAGCAATTCCTGTCACTCTGAAGGAAGGATCCAAGTGTCTTTTGTTTGCTTGTTTAATATTTGGCCGAGGTGTGCAAGCCAAAGGTCTCAAGTGCTCGTGCAGGAAAACTTAATCACACTTACATCTGTATCCTCTGCGTCTGGGCTGGGGGCTGTCGCTGCCGCTGCTGTTCTTATTGATTTGGTGTTTTTACTTTGGTTGATTGGTTGTTTTGCCAGCAAACACCAAATGGATGGGGCCTTTTGGGTGAGCAGTTTCTCTGTGGCCTTTGTTTGGTTTTGTGATAAATTCCTTGCCTGACTCTAGCAAGAACAGTTTTTCAAGGAGAGGATTTCTTTGAAATTGCTTGCTTTTTCACAAATGTAATTTTGAAGCTCTTGAGTGTTTCAAGGCTCAAGTGTTACCATTTGGCCTGCACTAATAACTGTCACGTGATCATTTGGCACTCAGTGGCTGGAGCGCAATGCCTTGATATAACTGCCAGTTTTACCTGCAACAACCAGCCGAAGGGATTGACTTAATTTTAAAAGACTCCCAAAAGTTTATCATCTAGATAAAGCAATGTTTAATATGGTAAATCTATATTTCCTTGGCATTCAACCACTTTAAAAAGCAATACCCACAGTACAGACAGAAACTGAGGTGCCTAGTTGGGTGGAGTGCTGCCTTTTTCACACGGGGAGACTTCCCTGATCATCACTAACAGTCAGGGTCACACATACACCTTTCTCTTTGGTCTCTTTTTCATTCAAAATTAGTTTTAAAAATTAGTTTTATTGCTCTTATTAGGTAAGAGTAAGGCAAAATTATGGATTATGAAACTTTCTATACCTGTCTAAAAAGGCAAAATGAAAAACTTAATTGGGGGTTTGGAGAGAGAATATGAAAATCATTTCTAATAAAAATTTAAAGATTGTATATAAAAGCTGAACTTCTATGAACGCATCTGTGTGGTATTTAGAAGGCAAAACCATGACACAGTACATCTCTCCAGGAAAATAAGGAGAAATTTAAAAAGAAACAGTAGAGGCAAAATTCTCTGGCACATCATGAAAATAGAGAAAGATTCCTTTAAACAGCCCTAATCACTAATAAACTTTGTGGTCAAAGGAGAAATAATCCTTTTCCTGTGAGAACCAGGAGCTCCGGCCCCTCCTTGGAGCACAGGGGTTCTTCCTGCTCTCCATGCCTGGCCTAAGGAGTGTTTGTTGTAACAAATACCCTGCTTCTCACCAGAAAAAAGAACAAGAGAGAAAGAGGGAGGGAAAGGAGAAAACTAGGAAGGAGAACGGAGAGGGAGGCAAGAAAAGGAAGAGGGAGAGGAAGACAAAGGAAGGTGGGCTGCAGAAGGGAAGGAGATCGGCTGCGACTAGCCTGGAGTAGGATGTTCTGTCACCTCTAGACATTGTCAGCCCAGAGTCAACGCCAATAACAGAAAATTGGCATGGGCACATCAAACACCTAAGGGGAAAATGTCAAGAGTTTCTAAGATTCACACTGGGACACAACAATGGGTGCAAGGTCAGTAAACAAAGGCCAACAAATTTGAATTTGTTGGTGCTTTATCCAAGAAATGGTAGGGAAACTGAGGTTAATATTTAATGCATACTAAGTGCAAGACTTGTGCCATTTTTATTGGGTCCCTAAAAGTCCTTGTAGATCAAATTATATCTGTATATTATGATACAAAAACTATCAAAGCTTTAGGTAACTCGTGTACCTAATTATAATCCAACAGAGACATACACAGGCGTCTTTCTTTGTTACATATATCTGTCTGCAAAAAACCAGCCATTTCTAACACTGTCTATCCTATTTGTATTGTTTGCTTTAAGTCAATAACTTAAAAAGCCAACAGCATACACAGAAAGGTATTTCTTTTAGTTTTAGAATTAGTAAGCAAAATTAGATAAAACATTTTCAAATCAATATTATTCATGGTTAGTAAAATAGAGTAATATAAGATCTTTAAAGATTTCTAATATGAATACCTCTTAAGTTGTATGTTGGGAAATTAGTCTGTACTAATCTTATCGAGGTTATTTTTAACATTAAAGATTTTCACCTCATATCCTTCACATGTCATTGTTGACGATGTTTTATCGGTTGGTGTACTTTGGACTTTTTAAAGATGTCAAATGAACAAGAATAGTGCTCTCCACTCACTTGTTCAAAGTAAGAGCATTGGGAAAGCACAGTGAGCATCACTAAGGAGGATGCCGGTGGGATAGGTGACAGAATCAGCCATAACATTTTAAACGGAAATGCACGAAGGACAGTTTGGGGGAAGAAGGTACACAAAGGATCTTCATGAAAGCAGTTTGCCCTGGGACAGAGCTAGAGCGCTTTGGCTCTCAGTACCAGGGTATTTTAACACTACCCTTTGTCTTCAGGAAAAAATGTGTACCTAGCCAGGAATCTCATCACCCTGCAGTCTGTAGGCTTCTAAGCAAAGGTAGAGTAGCTTTCTCTTTTAGGCCTCCTGAGCTGCTTCCTGACTCACCAGACACAAAATAGGAAGAGAAAGTGAAGAGTGAAAATATTCCTTAACCACCCATCACACTGCAAGGGTTTAAACACTTTTACTAGTGCTCAATGCTGATCTACGTCTGTCGTCACAAATGGCACTAGGACTGATTACACAGGAAAATCGAAACAATTTTCAAGAGTTGGCTTGGCCAAGGAACAATCATACTCTGCCCATAATTAGATTAATAACAATAATGGTAACAGTTATGCTAGTTAACAGTAACTAAAATAGTTTTATTGATGGGTAGGTGTAGTGACCTTCCTAGTAGTAGTAAAACTTTAAGTCCTATTGGAGAGGGTGTGTGGAACAGTAGAAAACAGTTACACATTCCTCACAGGAAACAGGAAACGAACGACCGGTGTAGCCATTGCTGCTGTAAGCTTACACTGTGACCTGAAGATTCATAATCTGCCACATTCTACGACAATCACCCTGTGCAGTCAGAATTATGCTTGGAGAAGGAGGGGCTAAAAACATAGAGGAACTTCATATTTACTGCAGAATGTGGTCTTCAATGTCTCACTAAGATAACATTTAGAGAATAAAACGGAGTGAACCTCTCCATGCTGCTTACCTCCCTTCCTCATTTCCTTAAACACAAAGGGAGGTTTGCAGATGATGGGAACTGTATTTACGCAGCTCTCTAAATGGATGCTGCTGCGGTATGTGACCCTCGGTAGGTTTTTCTTTCTTAATTCTTCTGCCAAGTGTCTCTTGGTTATATTTGAAGCCAGATCTTTGCTGCACTTATCATAGCCTTAATGATCAGTGCTTATAGGATTCAAAATTATGTAAAAGATGAAAATAAAAGTAACATTAGTAGAATCCATATTTCTGAAGTGCATTCATTACTGCGTTCTGTGCTTCTCTGCAGATCATTACTTTGCGTGCGGCTTTTCTCATATTTCCAATTTTGTCTAATTCTCAGTCCCAATTTTTACATTATACCCACTGAAGACTCTACTTTTTTTCCTCTCGTTTTGGTAACCATTATTTGAATCATAAAAAAAGAATGCATTACTGTACTCATAATGCACTGCTCATGTGACAGTTTTGAACTTTAATATTCTTTTCTGTAACGCGCCGGCTTCGCGGCCTATAAAAGAGACATACTGTTTGTAATGTTTTTTACCCACAGCAAATGATGTGATTCTGGGGTTTATGAAATGGCAGTAGTTTTCTAAATTTGTGATTCTTCTGTGTTCCGTCGTCAAGAACAGTTGTACATCTGCTCCGCACAGACTTTCTGAGACTATGAACTTTAATTGAGGAAAAATAATGACGGTTCAGGGACTACTGATATGGAGTGAGATGCAAAGCAGGTGCCGGGCTGCCAGATCAGTGATTATTTACTCCTTTGTCATAAACAGGAAACAGTTGGTTGTTTGTGGTGACTACATGCATATTTTAAAGCTCATGTACATATTTTCTCCCTCCTTGTCAGTGTAGAACATTTAAATACTGCTTCGTTTATGATTTAGCGTGTCTATGTAGAATAGACAAGCAGCTCCTGTTCTGGTTTAATAGTCACTTCGCCTAGATGAACTTTAGGAGCCGTCTCTGGTGTACACACACGTCACCTGGGCTTCCAGCCCTTTCCTCCTCAATTCACCTGGTGACAGTCATAAACCCCCTAGATAATTGCCTAAATATTTTTTTCCTCTCTTTATAGGCATTTGAATCTGGAAAGCCTTTTTTCTGTTGAATGCGTGGGTAAATCAAAGGTATAAAATGTTGATGCGTCATAATTCTATTAGGGCACCAAGACCATTTATACATGTTTTGTAAGTCACCCGAGGACAGTTTTCTCTTGACTTAATTGCTGGGGAAAGCACAAAATCCTTCCACTGTATCCATTCAACAATTGGCCTGGCATGAATTCAGTGGGTAAGGGATTTCTAAATGTGCTGGGATCATCTCCACCCTACCTGAGCAGGGCCAATCTGACAAGGATCACCCAAAGGCATCTGCTCCTCTCTTGGGGGTTCCCCATCAGCAAAGCAAACAGGGACGCTCTAAGATATCTGAAATTAGCTGTGACCCTCATCGCCGTAAGTGGGATTATCTCATGGTATGCTGGGGATTGAAGCCTGAGACCAGAGATCAGGAGTTAAGTTCTAAGGACACACTTTGTGACATCAGAGTCTCACTCTCGAATGTGTAGACACTAAAGACCACTGAAAGCACTCTGGAAAGGCAGTTGTCTTGGAACAGCTGTGGGATCCTCATTCCAGCACTCAAGGCACTGAGGGAAGTTGGTAAACGCTAGGTCAGCTCAGCCCGGGATACTCATCGAGATCTTGCTTTTTAATAAAAGAAAAGAGGGAGAGAAGGGGGCGAAGGGAGGGCGGGTGGAAGAAAGAAAAAGGAGGGGATAAGCTTCATGCACAGAGTCCACCCCACCTATTGACCATTGCTGTGATCCCTCTAACAATTCACAGACCTGACCCCTCATCCATCCCCGTTAGGCTGAACCTTCTCTTGGCAAGTCTTCCGCTTTTACATGACTCTTTCTGATTCCTTTAGAATTAGGGTGACTGTCAGAGGTCTGAATTACTTCAGGACATACTCCATGAGAAAAACAGTGTAGGAATAAGAATAAGACGCTTCAGTTTCTAAACTACACATGACCAACCCAAAATCCTTTAAGTCATTAATAACTTGAAAGTACCCTTATCAAAATTAGAATTTGATAGCCTTATTCACCCGTCTCAACATTTAAAACATGCAAGACTCAAGTTCATATTGCTCTTAGGGATCAATGTATAGGACTCTGTCATTCAGTAGCAGTGACAATGCATACATCCGTCAAGAACTATCAGGACACACATACCTACATACAGAAATAACAATAGTGCTTTAATTCCCACTCGCGCTAAATAACCACTCTCAGTTAAATGTGGACTTTTGAAGTGAAGATTGAGTTTGCTTCTGCAGGTTGAGTATTTACCCTAAGTGTTCTGTTCTCTTGTCCTTGGTGCATTCCTCATATGCTGGTTTTTTTAAAAAGGTATTTATATTTTCAACTCATTTTTCCTAAATATTGTGAGCACCACTTGCTTAATGCATTACTCTGGCTGTCATTACAATGGTAAATAAAATTATCATGTGCATTGAATTTCCATCAATAGTAAAGAAATATACAGGATTTATTTTGTTTTGTTTTTCTTAACACATTTGTGTCTGAGAGATAACAGAAAATAATGCCAGGACATGGTTTGTAAGCTCACACATGACTATTGCAAAATTGGCCCTGGTTGTAGCTGACCTACTGTGAGGAAAAAAAATTGTAGTGAGCTAACAAATTGTTATAAACTGAACTGGTCTTCTGCATTGTGTGATAGTCTAGAGTATATGTGTGTTGGGGGAGTGAGTGTGTGTGTGTCTGCTGTGTGTATGTGTTTTTGTGTGTCTGGTGTGTATATGTGTTTTTGTGTGTCTGGTGTGTGTATGTGTTTCTGATGTGTATGAATGTATGTCTGGTGTATGTGTTTCTAGTGTTTGTGTGTCCAGTGTATGTGTAATGTATGCCTAGTGCGTGTATGTTGTGTGTCTGTCTGGTTGGCCGGTGTGTGTGTGTGTGTGTGTGTGTGTGTGTGTGTGCATGCATGTAAGCATGCTATAGCAATGGTCCTAACAGAGCAATAGCAGTGGTTCAAGGAAAAAACTATTAACACTGATCTCAAGACTTTAGTTGGAAGGGAAGGGGCAAAT
The DNA here is from genome assembly GCF_011064425.1 of Rattus rattus. Lineage (NCBI taxonomy): Eukaryota > Metazoa > Chordata > Mammalia > Rodentia > Muridae > Rattus > Rattus rattus. The sequence goes on from NC_046154.1 coordinate 214,302,931, forward strand.
ACTGAAAAGCTCTGTTTAGAAAACGAAATATGATTTTCCAGGAAATAAAAATTATATTTAAAGAGCATCTGAAAGTGTTTTTACAATTTTATTGACACCATAAAAATTATTTTCCAGCTGAAGATTTGAGCCTACAATAAAACCTTTATGTCAAAAATTACCCTTACACGAGAAGAAGAAAGCACGCTGCAGCCTTTTAAAAATGCCATTTTCAGAATACCTTCTGATGATTGCCGGTCCCTTTTTTCTGTAAAGTTCTATAAAGAATATATTTTAATTAGCTTCCACTTGATACCACTTCATGCATACTGCCCACTCTGACCCAGTGTGTGATCATATAGAATGCATCACAAAAGAACTGGTCATTTGAGTGCTTTAATATAGCTTTGTATTAATGTCAGACATCATTTCGACAAGGCATTAAAAGTGTTATTTAATGACTGGAGTGTGGTGGGTAGAAAAGGCTTAATCTTTGTGGAAAGAACAATTTCAATTAGCGCTAAAATATTAATTTGTTGGTACCACTATATACTCTAATGTATTTGGCTACAAAACACCGTATGAATAATACATAGAGCCCACTTGTCTTGTGTTATAAGTAATACTGCCTTTAAAAAAAAAACAACAGTGGTTTCTAAATTTTATAACCACCATGATTCAGTTAAAATTAAAAGAAAACTTGATCATTTTTAATGCAGAGGCTTTCGCTCCGTTCCCCTCCCCCGCAAGGTAATTTGTGAGGCTATAAATAAAGTATGCAATCTCTGGCTGGTAAGATATTGAATAGGTTTTAAACATGATATGGCTATCAGTCTTAAAAATTTAAGGGCATTTTTATTTATTTGTTTACACGGTGAGTGTAAGATATTCTCTCTGGAAACAATTTGTCTCACGGTGGAAAGTGTGAAAATGTGAGAGCAAATGCAACTGCAGCCCTTAATCCTACCATTGTGTTCCTGAGCCGTAGAAATGCTGGCTGCTAGTCTGGTTTTTCCCGTCCTTTAATGTCTCCCGGTAGCCTTATCTTTCCATTGTGTTGCTTGTTTTCTGTAACATCTTGGCACTGGTTTTCCGGATTGTGCATGTGGTTCCTCCTTAAGGTTAGCGAAAGCCACCCAGGTAACGCCTCTGTAGCCCTTTTGAAAATACTCTGTTTTCCCCTGCAGCTAACTAGAAATCTGTGATTGCTTCCATAGCCTTCTCAAGGGCTGTCCCACAAGGGGAAGTCTAGGCATCTCAAAACCAGGGGACACAACAAACCAACATGGAACGTTCGTTTCCTCCGGCCAGAAAAGATTTTATGCAGTCACAAATGTCCTCAAAACAAATAAAGGAGAGACAAGGACATTTACATAGGTAGGCCTAACCAGCTTGCATTATTTCCCTGAATGTCCTGGTCTCTATTTTCCTTCACTGGCTTGGGCCTCATTCAGTCTGGTTAATTCCCAAATATATACAGAATAGATTTATGTTAATGTAACTCTTGTGCAGTATAAGAGAAAAGAGAGGAAACACTGAGTTTGAGAGCAAGGCAGAGCCATGTAAATGCAGATTCCAAACTAGGTAAGGGAGGCTTTTGTGGTAGATTCTGTGCAGCAGTTGGCATTGGCAGTATTGCAAAAAGAGATGTATTCTGTTGTGCTCTGTTTGATCAAGTGCTAAACCCGTGTGATCAATAGAGAGACAGATGTCGGGTGCAGATGGCGATGCCGTGATACCTGGGGCAGCGCGGGCCTGCCAGAATGACAGAATGGGAACAGGGACGAGCAGCAATGCAACAGAATGTGACAAATGAAATTAGGGTTTATACTAGTCAATAATTTACAGCTAATACAAAGTGACAGAATTTTTCAGTACCCGGTATATTTTACTTCCAGTAATGCTATAGCCAATAAAGGCATATTTCATGCAACATAATAAAACGAAAGCTGTAGGAAAATATAGTCCAACCATTTTTTATTATGTTACAACTTTTAAAATTGATCCCAGGGAGAATACTAATAGCATGTGAGTCTTGTTAGAGCAATGTCTAAAGGCATTTTATCTGAAAATTTATAGCAGGCCCATCTCACTGCAGTTTACACCTGTAAGTTGGAGGCAGATAACCCTGCACTGCCCAATGCATAGACGCTACTCTAAAAACAGATTATGGAAGGCTCGTTTGGTCTGCTTATAAGACAACGGTGAATTTCTCGGTAAACATTTTAATTTCCTATATTAATGGAAATACTTAAGCAGTCACCTGTGTAATTAAAAATGAAAACCTAAATACAAATTAAAATTTTCTTCATATTCAGGACAAAAGCTAGCTGTATTTAGAATGCATTTTATGAGTACAATTCAAAAGACAAGGACAGTCCCTTGAAGTGACAAGTGTAATGATAGCGAATCTACTGATGTCCTTATCTGACTTAGCTAATTCAACTTACTCACGGCATAGTCTTGTGTATTCGGTAGCCACCTGTCAGTAGTCTGCAGCTACTTTAGGGTAGAAGAGCATAGTGTGCTTTGTTTTTTCTCCTCCTTTGATTCTCCTCCTCCTTCCAAGCCCCAAGTATTCAAAAGCTATCCCATGTCTTCACAAAACTTGAACAAACTACAATTTAACCTTAGAATCTGAATCCCCACCCATTCATGCACACACACACACACACACACACACACACACACACACACACACATACACACACACACTTGCCCAGAGGAATTCCCCGGTCTCCTGTGTTATCTGCATTGTTGCAGAGAAGAGTGCAGTTCTCTTGCCATAGCCACAAAACACAATAGTAGTGAGCAGCCTGCAATGTCAGCCTCACAGGGCTTCAATGCCTCCACTCAAGTTCCTACCACTGTCGGCACAGTGATTTTTCTACTCACTTAAACTGCACTAGCCTGTATGGCTGAGCCTGGTATCTCCATTGTGTCTGGATAACACATTGTGTTTGTGTGTTTAGCTGTGTTCATTACCCAACTGGATAGCGCGTCCCCAGAGTCAAGGAACTTGACCTTTCATATCAAGGAGTATGATCCTAAAAGGGCATGAGAAAATGATGGATGCATTTATGCATGAATGAATTCAACCAAGAATTCGTTCCATCCACCATGACCCCTCTCTTCCATATCTTGCTCACTAGTGCCTGCAGTAATGGTGACCCCTTACTGTTGCTGCCCATTTATGAGAGTAATGGCATTTCTTCAGTTAGCACATTTTTATGCTTGCCTACTTGTTCTAGACATTCTGATGGGCTTTAAGGATAAGGCTGAGCACAAAACAGAAAGGGCATCCTTCCCACAGGTACGGCAGGTTCAACCGAATTGTCTGAATTCAACAATGCACCAGTGAGTAGATATCATCCAGGGAGAGTGCCAGGGCTTATCTGGGGAGAGTCAGAACGCTGAATAATAGATTCTGGTGCATGCTATATGCTCAAAGAATGTGGTGGTCGTGGATAAGAATGGCCTCAGTGTGGAGAAAGTATCGGACAGAACACCCTGGCACAAAAAGAACGTTGCCCATCTTCATGGGACAGACGGAAGGAAGAAGAATCACATGTAGGAGAATGTGGGGGACAATTCAGGAAAGGGGTGCACCTTTTAGGATCTAACTTGGGTGGGGGTTTATGCAATGTCTATCTGAAAGACAAAAGGTAAGGCAAGGCTGTCTGCTGCAGCATTAATGCCGAGGCTGAGATAAAGACACCCGGCAATGCCACGTGGCCCAGTGGTGCTGGCGCCAGTGCGGGGTAAAAGGTTACCTATTTTTTAATGTTTACTGCAACAGGTAGTTATTTCCACCATAGGGGGAAGAGACTGATCTTGGGCTGTCAGTTTGTGAGTCAAGGACTTTCACTTGCTGAGCTGTCACACTGGCCAGTACATATGGCTATAATTCTATAGTAATTATTGGACATATTTTGTTTTATTAGTGTTTTACTTGCTTTTCTAAAAAGCATGCATTTAAGACTTTGTGAGGGTCATTTACCAGAAAGTTGTATTTGGGAAGGAACCTTTGGTTTAAAAGGGGTACATTCAGTTTCAGATCCTATTTTTAAGTCTAGGGATAAAGTTCAATGAAGACTGGAAACAAGAGTTAAGTGATGAGTTAAGTAATAGGAAAGTCACAGGCCGCGATGAATGCCTAAATCATCTAGCTCGATGTATGGTTCTATCTCTAGCTTTCTCTGCATTGTTCCATATAATCTTCACATTCACAGCCAGTTTAGGAAGATGCAAGAATTAGCATTGTCATAAAGGCAAGAAAAACAATTACCCCCAAGTAACAAAGTCTTAAAATGATCAGATTACAATAGAGGGCACAGCATTAGTTTGTCACATGACATTTTTAACATCTACTACACTCTGGGCTGAGTCCTTTCATCTCAGTCTTTACGCACACACAGCTGGAAGCATCTCGAACACTCCTCTGTTGAGCGGATGTAAGGCCTGCGTAGAAGGTCAGAGCGGTAGAGGGAAGTCCATCCATCCCACCAGAGTGGGTATTGGAGGAACTGCACTTTCCATTGTCTGCCGTGTGTTCTTCATGCCTTCTGGAGCAACTGAGTGTTTCAAACATAGAGGAAACAGATGAGAGAGACAAACATGATCGCTTATCTGCCACCTCAAAATGTCAGTTCCCTAATCTGACCAGGTAATTCCACAGCCCCCCCAATTTTAATGTCAGAAATAACATAATCAGAATGCTTTGAAAGATATTTTCTGTTTTCCCAAGTTACTTATTTTGTTTTCTGTGTGTGTGTGTGTGTGTGTGTGTGTGTGTGTGTGTGTGTGTGTGTGTGTGTGTGTGTGTGTGTGTGTGTGTGTGTGTGTGTGTGTGTGTGTGTGTGTGTGTGTGTGTGTGTGTGTGGTGTATGTGTGTGCTGTGATGGTGTGTGTGTGTGTGTGTGTGTGTGTGTGTGTCTACAATTGTGTGTGGATGCACTTGCATGTACTTGTAGAGGTCAGAGGTCAACAATGGATGTCTGTATAACTACTAATCCTTTAGTTTTTGAGACAGTGTCTCTGACTAAACCTGAAACTCGTCATTTTGGTTAACCTGGCTGGCCAGGAAGGCTCTAGGACAATGATTCTCAACCTATGGGCAGCAACCCCTTTTGGGGTCAAATGACATTTTGATAGGGCTTCCCTAAGGCCATCTGAAAACACAGATATTTGCCACTGCTCTAGAATCTGTCTCTATATCACCACCACCAGTGCCCATGTTAGACATATGCCACTGAACCTGGCTTTTACGTAAGAAGTCAGCTCCTTATGCTCATGAAGTAATTATTCCTTCCCACTGAGTTGTCCCCTCAATACTGCTTCTCATTTTATAAGCATATAAACATCTATCTAGGTTCATAGATGCTAAGGGGAATTCCGTGATGCTCAAAGCATAGCAGAGTGGGTATTTTCCCTTTCTTAGACTTAAAATGATTTAACCCATAGGTTTATTAAAAAAAAAGCCAATTTCTTTAACTTCTCTCATGAATATTTGTCTATAATTTGTTTGCTAAAATGTCAAAACAGTAAACAGCGTTATGGATTTTTGACAGGATAAACAATGGCATAAAAATATTTTTATTTTTACACCAAGCAAAAGAATGGAAACTTAAAATGTTAGTTTCAAGACTATACATGTAAATGCAGTGAGGCTGACAGAAAAAAAAGAGAGAGAGAGAGAGAAGTGAATGAAAAGCTGGCCGTGGGTGTTTTTATTGCTGCCTCCTCACAGGAAACAGGAATCACCCATGTTGATGTCTACCCAGAACGTGTACTACTATAGTCAGTTCCAAGATGGTCCTAGGTTTTAGAATAAATATTGAACTTTTCCCAACTGTGCAAAGTTTTAATATTCCCACGAGTAACAGGAAGTAAACTTTTTCATGGCGTTTTTAGAAATGCAGAGTCCATGACGTTGCCACAAATCCCCTATTCTAATAAAGAAAACCATCAAAGTTCTGGATTAAAGGAAGGCTCAGAGCTCATTCCACAGTCTTTTCTCTCAAACCTTCATTCTGATGTCACCTATATCATATTGAACTGGCATAACTCCTTGTGAGCGGGCACAGTGCCAAGCCGACAGATGGCCCTGAGCTGAGCATTGCCAGGGGACCAGTACGCGCGTCAAGTTTGACTGTTAGAAATTGGAGTTTCCTTCCAGGAGTGTTGTTCATATAAATATTTTTGTACATTTATAGTTGTTATTTTTAAAATTAATGCCCCAAATTATGTTACACAGTCAGATGCACAAAACATACACATCTAAACATATACCCATATGTATATATGCGTGTGTGTGTGTTTGTGTGTGTGTGTGATTTCTTATTTGCTTTAGAAAATATTAAAATACAACACAGGACTAGAGTTTGAATGGAAACAACTCAACGGTACAGTATGGATAACATAGGTCAAAATCCTGAACCTTATGCTGGGGCTTCCAGCGTACATTGTTCTCTCATTTATTCATAAGATTTTTACAGGCATAGCCATTATTAGTCATGGCAAGTTATGTAGTGTACCAGATAAGTCCTCATTCCTAGTTCTTTAAACAAGTATGAAGTAAAATGTATATTTTTAGAACATGCATGTTAAATATATATGATGTCAAGAGCCATGCTGATTAAACTTCTCGTGCTTAGCAGTTTTCCTTCAACAAACAAACAAACCTCAGTTTATGATCTGGAAAGCAAAAGAAAAAGAAGTCTAATAATTTAGGGCTCTACGCGATTCAAAATCCGTGTAAATTCCAAGGGTCAGGTTTTGGGCAGCCAATGTCTAATTTTGTAGAGTCCAAGAATTCGAGAATATTACCAAGTGCGTATTTATTTCAAACGTTCAGCAGACAGTAGAGGTCTGAGAGCTAAACAGGGCCAATCTTCTTTGTTGGGAATAACAGTCTGAAATCAGTGATATAAATCATCCCCCGCAGGACCCAGGGCCAACAGAAGAGTAGCAAATGGAACGTGCGTTTGAAGGCCAGCGCCTTCCAGGACAATGCCTCCAGCAGGTGATATTTTACAATCTGCCCTAGCTGAAGCTTCCAGAGAAGAGGTTTGCCATTCCAAGTAAACTAATTATGACAAAGGGGCAGGGAAATATGGCCCAGACTCCCATTTGTCCTCCTGTCTGTGCTGGGTGCCCTTATTTTAAAGCAGTCCCCTGCGAACATAGCCTCTATCTGAGGGGAGACAAGAGAGCTGCCATTTTCCAGATGAGGAGTCTTGAAGGATTATGCTGTCCAGGCTTATTCCAGAGGCAGAACGTTCAGGGCTGGATTCCTCATGTAGATCTGGCTGAGCATAAAAGCCCCTTTCCTTTGGAACCATGGAGATGGCTGAGGTTTAGACCACATACAACTGTGGCTCTTGCTCCTAGAGATGACCTAAGTCCAATCCCTTCCACCTTTTGTTTTTTGTGTCTCACAACCACCTTCTAACTTCAGATCTAAATGGGATAAAAAAAAAAAACCAAAACAGACATATACACGCCACATATGTGGATGTAACTACAGAGATATATATATATATATATATATATATATATATATATATATATTTTAAAATCCACCCTTTGCACTTTGTTAGATGGTTGTCAGTAAACATCAGCAAAGGAACAGCAGCAAGCAGCTTGGTGAGCTGCTCAATGTCTATGGGTTGTAAAAACAGCAACTCACAGAAGAGATTGCCCTAAGGAAAGGGTGCCGAGGACCCGGCACCTGGTCAGCACAGCCCAGGCCTCTGCGAGAGCCCCCCCTTCCCTGAAATGTACCTACACACCGTTCCTCTGTGGATCTGCAAATAGAAGATCACTGTAAGTAGAGTATAATACCCTATCGGACCCTCTTTTTACCCTGTCGTCTTCTTGTAAGCCCTTTAAAGATGTCCATTCCCCCATTAAAACCCCGATTATGAGACTTAAGAGTCAGGAGCACTAAGCATTGCCATCTAAAACACCAGCCAGACTTACTCCTGAGATTTGATGACAGTACTAGATTATCATGAGAAACTGTTTGTTATTGGGACACATGAAGAACTGTGAAAATATTCTAAAAGTAAGAATTATAGAGCATGTATATACATATTGGATCTAATAATTATGTATTATATATGCTAATTTAAAATATTAGATGATAGTATATTCCTAACATTTGCAGATTGTGATAATTTCCTCCTATTTCCATTGCAATGTTTATAGAAGTGCATTTACGTTACTCGGGGTTCTCCAAAGGAACATAAGGGATAGAATAGATGTGTGTGTGTGTGTGCCCAAGTGTGTGTGTGTGTGTGTGTGTGTGCACGTGTGTGTACGTGTGTGTGTACATGTGTATGTGTTGTGTGTGTGCGCTCATGTGTGTGTGTGCACTGTGTGTTTACATGTGTGTGGTGTGTGTGTGCGCGTGTGTGTGCATGTGTGGGCATGTGTGTGTGCACGAGTGTGTATGTGTGCGTGTACATGTACGTGCATGTATGAGTGTGTGTCACATTAAGAGGGATTGTTAGAATATTAAAGGGATGTATAGGCTGTGATCCGGGTAGTCTAACAATGGTTATCTATGAAATAAAGTCCAGGAGGTTGGTAGTTACAGAGTTCAGAATTTTATCAGTTCTAATCTGGTGCTGGAGTCCCAGAGGATTTACAGAGAGAGTCTGTGCTAGAATCCGTAAGAAGGAGGTTCTAAGACAAGCAAAGGAATGCCTAAGCAGCAGGATACTTAACTTGCCAGCAGGCCGGAGGCAAGCAAGCAGAAAGCAAATGGTCCTCCTCCCATGTGTTTCTGTGTGGGACAATCAGGGTGAGATCCACATGTAGGGTGGCTGGGTCTTCCCACTTCAAAAAACCGAATCAAGAAAATCTCTCAGAGTTGGGAATCAAGCGCGAGGCCCTGGGTTCGGTCCCCAGCTCTGAAAAAAAAAAAGAAAAAAAGAAAGAAAATCTCTCATAGGTTTGCCCAGCCACCTGGTATTTAGTTGGTTCCACTGTGTTTCAAGAGGACAACCAAGAATAGCCATCACATTCCTGTTTCAATGATTACTTTTTCTTTCTATTTTCTTTATCCAATATTTCCCTAAACTCTGTGTGTGTGTGTGTGTGTGTGTGTGTGTGTGTGTGTGTGTGTGTGTGTTTCTTTAAGATTCGGTGTTTTATTTCAGGGGTAGGATATGCTCTAAGTTAATTGTGTTCAAGAATCTAAAAGGGAGCGCTTCATTCTCAGACCCCTGACTCCATGGTAATATTCTCAAAAATGAAATGTGGATCTATGAAATATTTTCTTTGGTTTCATGGTACATTGTTGTGCTTGATGTGATTTCAGGGCAATTTTACAGAATTTTGTAAATGACTTAAGTGACATAATGCAATGAAATATACATGCTAGCTTCATTTGAAGCAAAGTCAAATTTGGACTCCCTAGAGAGCACAGAGGGTTTGGTTTACCTGTCCCCTGTCTCCCTCTCCTTCCAGGCAGACAAAGGCTGTAGCTTTCAGAATTTCTAATAATCTTTGATTTAAAGCAACTAGGATTAATTTCTCAGTTTCACTCATGAGGAGGAAAACTCAAACAGATATTTGGAGAAAATGGCCAGTGTACAATGTGTCCTAATTTCTCCCAGATGAAAACATTTGAGATCGGGCTTTTTTTTTTCTTTTTCTTTTAACATAAAAAGAATTCAGCATCCTTGAATTTATAAAAATGGTGTTTGCTGTAAACACCAGGGTACCTATTATTTTTTGGTTCTATATTTCTTAACAATTTCATAGTAAGCCAGCAGTGCTTCTGAATTCCCCAGCATCACACTCAGTTTAATGTAGTACATAAAGCAGGTTGTTTTGAATTCACGTACCTTCTCGCATTTTCCACATCATTCAAGCCCACTGTCAATTTCCCCTTAATAAAGCTAATCTTCAGTTCTGCATTTGGCCACAGTATGCTAGCACAATTTACATTCTGATTCACCGTAAAATTCTAACTTTTCATAGTCTTTCAGTCTAGAGTTCCACTTGCTGTATTTAATAGATTGTCCTTTGATCTCACGGAGACAATTGCGTCTTACTTGTCTAATGAAGCTTGTATTATGATAGCCAGAGTGAATACTGCACCAGACGGTGGAAGCAATCCCAAAGGAAGCTTACGTCTCCACACTGAGGTTGGGAGGGTGGGGAGCAGCAAAACTCATTCTTGCAAGTTATCAGCATTTCCTCCCCAAATCCTCATTTCATGCCATTATTCCACTAGGCTGTTGAGAGCATTGTGTAACAGTGACCTATTTCTAAAGTTCTCTGGGTAATGTCTAACAACTATCACTGAAGAAAGTAATGTGCTCCTTACGCCTCAGACCAATTTCACAACCAGAAAGGAGACATGTGGCTGGCCTTTTGTTTCTGACAGTCTAAGCAAATATTTGTGTCTTCTTATTTACACCTCAGGAGTTTGTCAATGGAGGAAACTAGTTTTCAAAACAAACCTCATGAAATTTACTCAACAATAAATGAAACCGCACTGAAACCTCACTGGTCAAAAAGGAATCATGATTTTAAAACTGTACCCTGTGTCCTGATTTAAATGTGCTTATCTAGGGGGCATTTGTCTTCAGAGCATTCTCTGCTATGAACAAAAGAAGGGATTGGAGATAAAGAAGAAGACATGGAAGGGAAAGAGGGCTCTAACCCACAGATGGAAACCTGGATGATGAGGTCTGTAGTCACAACTGGCATTGATTTATGAAAAGTCCCAGTTTTTAACTATTAATCCCAGAACCCGGAAGTTTCTACCTCCCTCTTTTATTTGTATTCCCTCTCCACTTCATGGCTTGTACAAATAACTCTTACATTATCTATGTAATTGGACTTAATTCCTTCTAATCAAAAGTGATAGCTCAAAGGAATCTTTACTTTCAGGATGCCAAGATAGGTAGCTTGAGTTTGCTTCCATAGGCCAATGGGGACACAACGAAGGCAGTCTCACTGGAGTTAGAGGAACTGCTAAGTTTATGTCCTGGACATATCTACCCATAGACGTGTAGAGGACAGGAAGCCTTGCAAGGTTTCTTAGGTCTGAACCTTACCAGCCGGTCAAGAGGCAAAAGAGGACAGATCTGAAAGACAGCTGTACCGATGTTAGTCTTCCATAGCTGACTACCTGTGAAGGGCAGCAACAGTAAAGAATCTTACTAATCAGACCCCTCTCAAACAGCGCGCATCTCAAGCCTGTTATTCTGATCACAATATGAACACTAGAGTATTAATGACGACTAATACTCTTGGCCACGCTCTTAGTCCAAATTCCTGTGTTACTTTTAGATCTGTGTTTTCAACACCAGCCTTTGCAACAGGAGGTCAGGTGTCAGTCAAAAGAAACTTAGAAGTTGCAAATGACCTGTTAAAAATCTGAGGCTAAGTAATTCCCATCAGATACATCTATCCCATCCCCATGACACCCAGCCTGCGTTTTCACAACAGAGAGACCACTTACAGGGGTTTGCGGTCAGACACAGGTGTGATGATCACATGAGCACAGTGTCATCTGGGGTCTTAAGAGAGTGGCGCTGGTGGTTCCTGGAATATTAAAAACAACAGGTGTGAAGATCCCAAAAGATGTGCTTTCCAGAGCAAGAGTTGACTTTACATACCATGCTGTAAATATTACTGAATCAGAACTGCCGCCAGCAGTGCATACGGAACATCCATTCATTGTTGTGAACTCAAAGAAAAAAAATGTTGCTTTTATGCAAAGAGAATGCCATTGTGGAATTTTAAAAGGCACAGAAATAAAAGACTCTGGATTGGAGTGATTTAGACAAACTCACTAGAATATAGTAGCTGATTAAAATACAATCTATAATTACATTACACTGGTATCAGGTAAGGATAAAAGCCTATAAATACACTGGGGTCAGGGTAAGCATAAAAATGAAACAGTTATTTGAATAATCTGAGATCAAGTTGCAGTAATTAAAAGCGAATGTATTATTCAAATGAAGGAATTAGGTTACAGCACTCCTTGTATGAAAATATTACTGTGACAGCCTGAAATAAGTTGGAAATGATTTTGATTAAAAAATGGGCAGAGGAATGTAATAACTTTCACTGGGGAACGTAGACAATCAGAGAATGTTTAAAAAAAATGGCTGCCAGATGATAGAGTGAGTGAGACTAGTTGTTCCAACGAATTTTGATATCTTTAACTTCGAACAGTTTTTTTATTGCATGATATCAGTTCTAATATCATGTAGTTTCTCCAGGTTTTTTATACCAATTATTGAATAAACACCATATATTTTCTCTAACAGTGTGCACAGGGATGGTGGACTATTGCTCATTTCTTTAAGTTACCTTACAATTAGAGGTTGGAAAGCATTTTACTTACCTTTTAGGAGTCATCCCCAGTTAAACACGCAGTTGCATGTGCCTTTGGGAAAATGTACAGCAGTGAGCAAATATCTACATAGGGTTCTTCCTAGCTCTTTCTGGTCCATTTTCTCCTCAAAAGGAGGTGACCGTATCCAAAGGTTTAAACGTTTGTCCTCCGTTTTCATTGCGGAAACTGCTTGGTTAAGTCCACGTATGATGCAGAACATAATGTGGCCTCCTGGAGGCAACAATATAAATATACCTGATCTTGATAAAGCGGAAAACCTTCTTAATTGAGGTGTATGATAGACATTTTTTGTATTGTTCATGGGAATTTGATTGCTGAATCTAGATATCATATTTCAATAGCATTTTTTAAAATTTTATGTATATGTGATACATATGTGAGTTCGTGTCCCGTGTACACAAACATGTTAGAGGTGTGTGTGTGTGTGTGTGTGTGTGTGTGTGTGTGTGTGTGTGTGTGTGTGTGTGTGTATGTGTGTGGTGGGGGCAGACTGAGGCCAGTGACAAATGTCTTCCTCAGTCTTCCTCTCCAGCTTATTTTTGAGGCAGGTTCTCACGGGACCTGGAGCTCACCAGTTCAATTAGGCTGGCTTGCAGGAAGCTCCAAGAATTCATCTGTCTCTGCCTCTGCCCCCTCAGCACTGAGATTACAGATTACACATTATATGTTTGAACAATTTTACTCAAACGGTGTCATAATCCATAACTAAACTCCAAGTGACACTATTTCATTAATGAGGTAGTCAAGCTTTCTGGATGAGCACTAGTGCCCCACCCAGTGCAAGCCTTTTTACTGTTTGTTCACTTGGACATGGGAAATTAAACTCAGACTCCATGTGTGGGCGTGAGCACTTTACAGGCCTTGCCATGTTGCCATTTCCACAGTCGTGTGTAACATGTTTGTGTGAACATCCCTCATATCATATAACTCTCTGACTTTACAGTCCTGATGATATCTGGGTGCCGTGAACACAGACAAGCAAGTTCTCCCCTATTGGTGGGAAGTTCCGGCTCCTGTCAGTTAGTGTTCTACTAGTTTAGGCTGGAAATCTAGGCATGTCACCACAGGCACAGAAGCATTACTTATCAAGGCCACCTTGTTCCCATATGTAGTCCATTCGGTACCCACAAGTTCTGCCTTCTGAAAAGACGACATCATATCCATGTCATGCCTCAACACTGCACACCTCTCCTTGAGGCTCTCCCCAAAGGGAAAATGACCCTTCATTAAAGTTGGATATTAGGAGACTTGTGCGATCAGATACCGCCGAACTGACTTTGTCATCTGTAACAGAGCAGAGAGGTTCATAGTAAGAAGTGTTGGCTCTACTCCTGAAATCCACAATTGCTCATTGGATAACCTGTGCCTCTAAGTCTTTATGCCAATGCCTATGGCTCCATTGTCTTTTATTGTAATTTATTAACTAAAACTCCCTTCTACAGAAACCCATAGGGAAGGCGATTTACCTTCCCATGAAGACACGTATTTGTGTCTACACACAAGCACATAAAACGCACATATCTTATGTACACACATCTTTCGTATGTATCCTCTAAGTCCTTGGCATTGTGTTTCACTCACGTCCACAACTTCTAGAAGCTCCCTAAGATGCCTCCAAACCAGAAATCCTTACACTCTTGTGATCAGCATTGAATCAGGAAAATAAACAGGTTTTCCAAAATGTTTCACTCTACTTCAGACGGCAATCTGGAAGGATGAAGAAGGGAGCGGTGGGGAGAGGCGGCTCTTCAGTAGTTGGTCCCCGCTGACCGGGTTTCCATTTCCGCACTTCCTTCGGATCGTTTCCCACTTTGCAGCCTCTAAAACCAAGGCTGAACCACATAAGAGAGGCAGAGTCTTCTGAGGCACACGATAGCCTGGTTATTTTTAGGAAAGCTCTTGAGTCATCCCTTGAGCTACTCAAAATAAAACTGGGATCCATGGTGAGCCAGTGTCTGCCATGCTTTATCAGAGTTGCAAGCGATGATACGCGGGTGATGAGAAGGAAAACCTCGTGTGTGAATTTGATGTCATTTTATGTCAGAACTTCCTTGGCGCTCAGAGACTACGATCCTGTCTAAGTCGGAGTTTGAGCTTTTAGTTTTACACGGAGTCTCCTTCGGCTGTCTTTCTCTTATCACTACTTAGAAAACATTACTGCCATTTGTCCTTAGCCTGACCCTACGTCTGTTGAAATCCTTTTCAAACCTTAATTATATCCTGTCTTAATTTTTCCGTCTCTTCTTCGAGGATGTTCCACTCCCTAAATTTTTGGCTTTACTGAAGGCTTCAGTTAGCTCATCTTGGCGAACCCTTTGTGTGTATAGTAAAAAACAAAACAAAACAAACAAAAACAGTCCCAAACCCACCATTTCACCTCCTGCATTTCCAACTTAGTTCAATAAAAAGATAGTAAGTGGTCCCTTCATTACATAACCTAAATTTTATTGAAAAAAACTGTAACCTCTTTATTAAAAAAATACTAATCCACCTTCATTTTAATTTTTTTTTCAGATTATAGGCAGAGTAGATAGCAGGCTGTTTTTGTTTGTTCATTTGTTTGGTTGGTTTTGTTTTTGTTTTTTGTTTGTTTCTTCGTTTAAGCTGTTCTTGATTTGGTAAGCTTACAGTCAAGATAATGAATCATGAGATTATTGGGGGAGCCCGGTCTTGGTAACCAGACAGACACTAATAGTTTTCTCCAAGCATCTCCTGGGTGTGGATAGCTGCATTTCCCTCAAAAGTGCCTCATGGCTTTGTCTGCTGACAGTTACAGGTAGGAACTGCCCCGTGAGTGTGAGCACTAGTGCCCCACCCAGTGCAAGCCCTCCCACTACTCAACAATGGGGAGCTTGATCTCGAGCAAACGAGGTAAGGAGAGTACATAAACGGATTTTGTACAAAATGTATTTCCACTAATTATTCCTAAATTTGATTCAATTGACAGCTCATGATCCAGAGTCTCTCTCCAATACTGTGAACAAAAAATGAAAGCACACACTATATGTTTAAACAATTTTACTCAGACGGTGTCATAATCCATAACTATAACTATACTCCAAAAGACACTATTTTGTTAATGAGGTAGTCAAGCGTTCTGGATGAGTGGCTGTCAATCAAATACTTCGTCATCAAAGATAAGCATGTGTGTGTGTGTATGTGTGTGTATTATGTATATATATGTATATACACACATATATATATGTATATACATGTATGCACACATATATGTGTATATATGTATATTCTTTAAGTAAACACGTTGGAACTTAACTAGAGGCTTGGTTAGCTTGGTAAGGGTACATGACCCAGCTCAGGAAGCCCCAGAGCAGTGCCCACCTCCTGGCCTGTCCTCTAATCATCCATCTCTAGGTCACCTTTCTGCTTGCTCTACTCACTCCTAGATGCCTTATGATGCAAATGCTAGAGTGTGGCACAAAAGAGGAGGAGGCCAGCCAGGCTGCTGTCCCGATGTCCTGTCTGTTTATGATGGTCTTTGAGATAAGATGTAGCCCTCAAGAATGAGGTCCTTCTCTGCAGCTGCTCTCATTTCCTGATCTCGTCTGCCCTGCTATGCTCCACTTGAGAATTTCATCTGAAGAAAATCCCCTCTGTCCTGGTTTTGCTCTTATCTCTCTCTCTCTCTCTCTCTCTCTCTCTCTCTCTCTCTCTCTCTCTGTCTCTCTCTCTTCCCCTCTCCCCTTTGAGACTCATATAGGAAATCACAAACCCATTCTGCCCAATCGTGTCATGACATGGTCCAAATAAGAAGTAACCATGGAATACCAAAGAGGGCTCTCCCTGTGACCACCGAGGGAATAATACCACATTTTTTTCTATAGCCAAGTGACACCAGTCTGCAGACACATACCTATTTTTGGATAAAGACTATGCACTGCACTGCTAATCATACCAGAAACAATAGCTGCTGTCAATATAGCATTGGCCCTTTTGTGCCAATTAGTGAATAGTAAAATTCGTCATTCCAAACTGCACGATAAAATGGAACAGAAGGCCATGCGCGTCTTAGAGAGTTATTTTGCTCTGGTTTCATAGTCACACGAGCAAAATGTTGAGATTTTGCAGCTGACTCCCAAAAGATTGTCCGGTCATCTGCAACTTCCTTGGAAGAAAGCCACCCTGCCTTTCACACTGCCCTTCTGAACTGGACTGAGACGGGCTGACCTTGAATGTCAGACTTTCAAAGCACAACCAGAGCTAGGACTCCCTTTCTATTTGTGGCTTTCCAATTACTTGAAAAACTATTTTCCCACCTTGTGATGCTATGATGTTCTTTTAGCTTCCATTCTTGGCAAATGCCCAAGTGGTTTGTGAGAGAGCCTCCTGTTCTTATATAGCAAGAAGACACATGGAAACTACACTGTGCACACTCTGAAACACTTGCTTGAGTAGCCCTTCCAGGTGGTGGTGGGACTCGAGTTCATGCTGATGATCCGTAATCCCAGGGAGGTTTTCCAGACCACCTTAACGACTTTGTCTGGAAATTCAACAATGAAGACCTTGATGGAAAAGACCATGTTAAGCAACCTGACCACTAGAAGTCTGGTCCAGGATTTTTACTTATGACCAACAAGTGTTCAGAATGTAAAGAGACTTGAGAGTACCTTCAATATACCCAACATAAAGTTAAGTGGAAAAGATAACTCTCCCCATAACAGAATTATAGGAAGACAAGGAAGCAGATGTGTTCAGAGGAACTTAAGTGTATGTTCAAGAAAAATTTTCCTCATGTGTCTGGCTATAGGTCCGGAAAGTGTCACATTCATTTTGCAGACAATTCATTCTTGTCACAATTGTTTCTCCGTTGGCACAAACAGTTAGGTCTCCACACGATTCAGAAGCAGCATGTCCATTCAGGAAGCACCAAATATCTGCTGCAAACATTTTATTACAGCAAGACTTTAAGATGTCTACGATACAGAATGTTAATGCTTTAAGCCTGGGACTTTTGTATCCTTCATAGACTAAAGCAAGACACTGAAAAGTAGAGGAATGGCAGCTGTCACATATTAACAAGCAAACATACGAGATCTGCTCACTTGTCTGTAAGACTTCAGCAGCCCAGGCTTCTGTCTTTCCTGTTGGGGAGGGTGGGGGCTGCATGCTACATCTTTATGTTTTGTTATCTTGACAAGGGTGTGTGAGCTGAATGCAAGGCCATTCCGATGAGCAGTGGAGAATAGTCTGTAAATTACTACGAAGTTGTTTAGTCAATTAACATAAATCTTTAGGGATTATAAAGCTCGGTGTAGCAACTTCAACATTTCAGGTAGATGAGAATTAAATAAATAAAACCTGCCCATTTCTTTCCCTAGGCCTTCACTTCACGGTGTGCTCTGAGCGCCACCTGCTGGCTGTTTCTTTTCTTCAAAACAATTTTTCCTTGACTAGTCATTTAAAATTAAGATTCAAAAATATATGTAAATTATTAATAATTATATAACATATATAGTTATATCTATGTTTAATATCCTAATACCCACATCGATAATTTTATGTCAATGCACAGAGAAAGTATCATGAATAACATTAAAAGATGTATTACTTATAAATGAAATATAAATATCCAAAATTTACCTGGAAGTATTTATCATTGTAAACTGTTACATCATAGTGCTTAAAGTTTGCCTTATGGTAGAAATTCAGTATCTTTTGAAAATCTATTTGTAATTAACTATCAGGAAGGTTTTAGATACTAAAGCAAAAGCTAGGGCTGTGGAGAGAGATGGCTCAGTGGTCGGAGCACTGGCTGCTCTCACGAAGGACCCAGCTTCAGTTCCCAGAACTTGCATGGCCACTCACACTCATCCACAGCTTAAGTCCTAGGGGATCTGATGGCTCTCTGGCCGCCTTGGGCACTGGGCATGCACATGGTACACAGACATACATGTATGCAAAACAGCTAGACGCATAAAATGAAAGTAAGTATACTTTAAAAGTTAAAATGATTAAAAGTCTCTGAATTTACCTACACCGTGACAGAAGTAAGATTATCCTAATTACGTGCTTTCCTTACATCTAAAAAGACACTAAGTCCAGCACACTGAAGCACAGCTATGATCTTAACATTTTTTTTTTTTAAATCTCTACAACTTAAAGAATCTGGAAGTCTAGAAAAGTGGATGAAAAGAAAGGATGCTTTTGGTAGTAATTGTACATTGTGCTATTAGCATCGTGGAAGATTTCTGTGTTACTTGAAATCGACAACAAGGTTTTGTTCAAATATTCCATGCCTCCGGTGCTAACCGCAGGGCCCCATGCAGTTCGGCCTACACTTCCGGTCCTCCACGGCCCATGAAGAAAGTTAGAATCCCTGTTTCCCATTAACTTTCTCTGCCAAAACAGACACGGTAAAAAGCAGGTGCGTGCAAGCCATTGTCATTTCTCCACGGCAGGAAATTATTAGTTCCGTTATATTTAACAGTAGACTGTAAAGAAAAATAATTACTCAAAGGAAAGCTCATATAAAGTGAAATAAAAACATAAACATTAATTTAAAATTATATGTTGCAATAAGAAAACCCAACACACATTGTCATCTCTGGAACTTGAACCCTAATTACAGATGATAGCCGTTGTTTACCGTAGGCTGCACCCGACCCACGATCTCCTTCAGATTCTCTGAGCTTTTATGGACAGATAAAAATGTTCTCTGAGAATGGAAAAACACGGAGACAGGAAACATGCTCTGGACAACAAACGAGCATGAGAATAATATATGGTATTGATAATTTCTAATTTTCCAAGCAGCACACGTTACTTAACACTATTGATGGGATTTACTTTTTACTATGGAAGCATATTGTGTTAGGAGAACATTTGAGTAAATATATTTAAAAGTTAATAAACTTTACCAAGGTATGGAATATGGTGACTAAAGATGCCTTGCAAAAAGATGCAATCCCTTTCCTGGCCGCTTTTGCCCACGGATCTCTTAAGATTAGTACTTAAGCATCAAGATTAGGCAGTTTCTGAGCACATGATGTGGCTGAAGTTGAAGCCCGTCTTTCGGAAGTGACCGGTACAGGACAACTCCAAGACGCGGGACACGATGGGAGCTGGAAGTGGTTAGTATCGCCGAGTGATTGCAAACCAAGGCTGAAAACAAAGGTTCCGGCCAAATGCTGGCATTTCCGTTCCATAGATCCGACCAGTGCTGCAGGGGCTACCAGAACCTCATCCACTGACGTCACAGTTTTGATCCAGCTCCCTAGAAAAAATCGATAAGCTTCTGGGAATTAAAAAGTAAATAAATAAAAAGGCACAACAAAGAAGTCTAATGGAAATGGACAAGTTGACAGAGGCATCGAGAGGCTCGTTTGCAGCCTGGTGCTTAAGGGAGTTTCATCGCGATCCCGCAATACATATTGCACAGAGAAATGGAAGGAGGGGAAAAGAAATTAAAAACAGACTCCTATGATGAACTTGTATTATTTATGCCTCTGCAGTGCGGCAGGCACAGCGTGTCATTTCCCCCTCCCTCCTCTTTTCCCCTCCACCTGATTTCTGAGCCTCCCAGGCTGGGCAAGAATTTAAATTAAGGACACCCAACACACAAGTCAGAAAGGAAAGTGCAGAATGCACTCAGATTACTCATAAGCTTGCAAGTTGTGTACTTTGGTGGAGATTTCCTCCCTTCTGCTCCTGATTGCTGATGAAGAATGGTATTTTAATAGGCAGATGGTAAAGACAATTACAGTTAGGGGCTCAGCTGGGAGTTGCATGAGTTTATTGCAAATTATTAGTTGATAAATGCTTTTGTTTACAAGCAGAGTCTTAAGCAGCTTTGTAATCAGTTTATCAGCCGTGGGTAAAATTCTTGACAGCTTGCTCTTTGGGTGCAATGTCACCCCTTGACTGGTCCTTTGAAATTTTGATGGCCAGGGCCTTTTAGCCTGATAGCTGACATCACATGCTGGTTGCTGCAGAACCAGGCCATAGCATATCTTAGGAGTCACACAGTCCACCCCGCAGGAGTGCTACAGACTACAAGAATACACTTGCTCTGCCTTTGGACCCCCTTATCCTGCCTAGGCTGCCTTGACTGACCTCAGTGGGAGAGAGTGCATTTTGTCCTTCTGGAACTTGATATGCCAGGGCAGATGGGTACTCATGGCGTACTCCCCCTTCCCTAAGGAGAAAGGGAAGGGTAATGGAGTGATGGGTTTGCTGTTTGTGAGGTGGGACTGGTGGGGGGCTGCAATCAGGATGTAAAGTGAATAAATAAATAAATTAATAATAAGTAAATAAATCCATACAAATGTTTTTGTTTCATTCCTGAGTCTCATGTCTTCCAAAACCTTAGTTCACAATGTTTCCAGAAAAGTTTGACTACATTTTTGGTTACAAGGCAAAACTTTCTGCCCATATACTCAGTAGTGATCAGAATCTGATCTGAATCATCCTATTCATTTTTCTGTAAGGGACTCTAGTTGATTCTTAAAAGGAAAAAGAAATTATCTCCATAGGAGACACTCTATTAAAGGAAAGAGTAAACAAACAAGCAAGCAAGCAAGCAAGCACAGCGTAGAGAATTCAATCCTAGACTGGAAAGGTCTAGTGAGGATCCAAGAAGTCAAGGAAGGGCCTTGGAGTGAACAAGCACAGAGCTTTGTGTCGCCTGCCTTCAGTTTCCCAGCACAGAAACTGCCCCAGCAGTGCTTCTGACCTCTCACAGCAAATTCCTTTCAAGTGAGAAAGATGGCCACATTTCTTCGTTTCTGAGTTCCGTGCGGACCAGTATTGCCTCATGAGTTGATGCGAGTTTATTCGAAGTGATAAACCTCTGATATTTGAAATGATGAATCATGTGTTCTGAGAAGTTGGTTCACCGTGCAAAAAAGTATGTTCCTTGAAGAAGCTACAGTTTAGTGTGTTTTTGAAAGAGTCTCACTAGCATTTTGCAAGAGGGCTGGCTCTGTGGTGCTTATGGACGTAATGTGTAACCTGAGGTGTTCAGACTGTGTCCTTCGAAGAAAATTCATGTGATCTTTGAGAAGTCGACTGACAGCAGATCTCTCTCTCTCTCTCTCTCTCTCTCTCTCTCTCTCTCTCTCTCTCTCTCTCTCTTTTTTGCTCTGAAGCTTAACAAAGTGAGTTTTATGGGTCCCAGCAAAATAAAAATATTCCCATAAACAGCTACATGAAATAATTCCTTATGTATGTTTACTGCTTATATGTGTTGTCTCGTGGTATTTAAGGAAAGCTTAACTAAGTTAATAGAGAAGCAGTGACTGGTTATGAGCCAGAGTTCATAGACAAGGATAATACTCCAAACCCTTTAAATACTGACATAGTACAAAAAGCCCTATGTAAACAGGGCCTCGGTGGCTGTATTTTAAGTTATTTACAGCATATGTGTATGACCACAATCTTCCTAGTGTCAGAATACATTTGAGTGTCCTGCTGTATGTGTCTCTGGGTTTCCTGGTGTATTTCTCTTTCTTTTTCCTTTTTGTTTTTCCACTTAGGATCCTAAAATCACCAGAATTGTGTTAGCAATATTAAACTGGTCACTTTGGTTAGTACAGTTTGTTATTTTAAAATTGGACTTGTTTCTACGTTTACTTAGAAAAAAAAGTACAAGAAAAGCAGAATATAGTTTTTGCCCGACTTTTAACATTTAAGACTTAGCCTCTAGTTACCAATTTCCCAGTTCTTAAGTAATTAAATGTGTCGTTAACCACAGGGAAAGGCTACCTACAGAAGAGTTGAGAACTGAAAGCCTTCTTATAATACATTATAAACTGTTTTAATATAAATAGCATAAAAGTGGGGTTTTTTTTCTATGTAAAGTGGATGAAGGATAAATATTGAACTTGGCATGCAGTTCATCCATTTGTCCATCTCCCTTGACCATGGAAAAAAGTAATTTAATAAATCTATTGCATCCATTGGCTCAAATACTAAAGACGTGTCCAGAGCTTCAGATCGAGTCTGATTCCGCCCAAAAAACCCTCCTAGGAATTGCTGGATGTCCTATAAAACAATTTCAGGCATGCCAGCCCAGGGAACTTGAATGCCCTCAAATGCCCCACATTACCAATAACAAATGAAAAATGTTAAAGATTAGTTTAAAACAGGGAAGACCTTTTGCAAAATGCATTTTGATTTATTGCTGTGTATTGTGCAGATCTTTATCAATTATTCTTATTCTCCAGTATTCAAAAACTAGTGTAAACTGCGCGTTGGCATGTTGCTGAATACAGAAAAAAGGCATTAATCAACTCTAAATAAACAAGTGCCCAGATCTATCTAACAACTATGAAGTAGTTAATACATTTTTTAAGCAATTTTATGATAGAAAGGAGGGCTAAGAGAGTAGTGCTTAATTATCTGCACTCCTCTGTGCTGGGCTCCCTTTTGGTTGTATTAATGAAGCAGCTGGCCCATTGTTTCCTTTAATTCCTCTATTGTTTTAAGAATATGTCACAGCTCTTTATTCTTTTATCAGGTGCTGTGCAGGAGGACCCAGACAATGCCTCGTAGTCCTACTGTATTTGCCGATGCACAAAGAAGCCTCCAAAGCGGTTTTCAAAGAAGGGGCACCCATAATTCATAAGTTCCCTTCCCAGCAGCACTCCCCTGTCAAGAATTTCAAGAGCATTGGATTTGAATTCATTATAAAATTTGTATTAGGCAACATGTCTATGTATAGATCCATGTCCCATGTTCACGTCTAAACCCTGAGGTGGAGACAGTAGCACACAGCGTGCCATGTTGAAATGGGGCTGTAATTTCACTTTTAGAGAATCATTTTACCCAGTTGCTTTTCACTTTTGAAGAAAGATTAGATTTCAGAAAAAGGCATCATTTCTGCTGTTCTAATAGTTTTGTAAAAATAAAAGACAAGTTAGGAGTCCCCTTTTCAGGAAAGTGTGTGTGTGTGTGTGTGTGTGTGTGTGTGTGTGTATTTGTGTATGTATCTGTATTTGCGTAGTTTGTGTGTGTTTGTGTGTGTATGTATTTGTATATGTGTGTGCGTATTTGCAGGTGCTTGTATATGTATCTACTTGCGTGTGTGTTTGTGCTTGTATGTGTGTGCTTGTGTATGTATGTATTTGTGTGCTTGCATATGTATATATACATGTGTGTGCATTTGTGTGTGATTGTGTGTGTGTGTGTGTGTGTGTGTGTGTGTGTGTTGTGTATGGGTTCCCTACATAGGATGGCTTTAATTCATTACCAACTGTGCTCAAGTCCACACCTGCCATGTTGTTACA
This sequence comes from Rattus rattus, assembly GCF_011064425.1. Classification (NCBI taxonomy): domain Eukaryota; kingdom Metazoa; phylum Chordata; class Mammalia; order Rodentia; family Muridae; genus Rattus; species Rattus rattus. The sequence goes on from NC_046154.1 coordinate 214,326,544, forward strand.
TTGTGTGTGAAAGACATAGACGTTATAGATTAATGAAGAAATACCAATTTACCCCCTAAAATAACAGAATGCACATTAGTATGTAGTAGAGTTATTTTATGTTCTGTAGCGCTTCAAGAATAGGGTTCACAGACTAGAGAGATGTCTTAGCAGTTAAGAGCTGCCCTTCCAGAGGACCCATGTTCAATTCCTAGCACCTACATAGCATCTCACACCTATCTGAAATCCTCACACCAATGCACATCAAATTTAAAAATGGAGTTCAATCAGACATCACCACATTTCCCTCTAGATTTCTGTGAAAGCCATCCAAAGTCCCTGATGCCAACACACACACAAAGGTCTAATTCACAGACCGATTCTTTTCACACATGAAGATTTTTTGTTTTCCTCCTCACCAAAGGCTTGTATTTGGGGAGCTGATTCTCCAGTGTTGCCAGGTTAAAGAAAGACAGACTTGATGTTTAATGCTTTGGAGTAAAAGATACTAACTTCAGCTTTAAAAACAATCTCTGAAAAACCACTGCCATAAACCCTTATTATAAATCATCTATCATCTTATTTTTTTGTTGTTAGGTAAGGGTAGTTGTTTTTTAGATTAAAAAGTTTTCACTGGATTCCTATCTCGTTGCTTGGGGCTCCTTATCCTACTGTATAGTGAGGCAGAGTATTGCAAACTCTAAATGTTATTTAATTGGTTCAGTTTGCTACATATTTTTATGCTAAGCACAGGTCAGTATCTTGATGCGCCCACTGGTTGTGGCAGATGTTTACAACCTCCATTCCTTGCATTTTCTTATTTTTATAAAGCAAGCACGTCTATCAATCACACAGATAAATTAGGAAGAATCATGTATAGACATAACATGGAAAAGAATTTTCAGCACACTGCGTAATTATTAACCTGATTTTTACCATTGTAAGAAGCTGTGAATTGCAGATAGCATGGATGAAGTTAAATGCTTTAAGCCTGGATCTATTTTGCTTATACAGAACTCTATAGGTATGGTCGAACAATATAATTGAAGCTTTGTCAGCTCGGTATCCTAGCAACAGATAATACTGTTAGGCTACTGAATTGCTCCCGGTTGACAAGTAGGGAGTATTTTTGTGTTTATCCTGTTTGCTAATGATGAGAATCCTTTCCAAAAGTCCTGTCTTAATCGTAATTAGAGTTTATCAGCAAAGGTCTGTGTGGTATTGTGCAGACACTCATATCCTAATAATATGTGCAAGGAAAAATTTAGGCAGAATGGGGAGATATTTGAGGGTACTGTATCTAGTAAGAAGATCATGAAATGTCCAAAATATAATCAGGTCTGAACCATAACTTTATTCTTTATTATTGAAACACGTAGAATACTTCACTGCAGTTTGACATCAATTATGAGGAGAAAATGTGCAAGCTTCCAGTTAGATAGCAAATCTGTTTGTACAAGAACCTTGATCGTACACATTACTGAGAACCACAAGTACAGGGTTTTCTAGGAATGTCAAGGTCTTGGGCGTCATTGCTTTTTCACAGAACCTTGAATGCATTTGTCCTTTGCTGTGAAGGAGTCAGGTGGGAGGATGAAGACTTGGAAGAATGGCTCTGTGTGAAGGAAAGAGAGACAGACGTTGAGGAAGCCTAAACAACCTTTCCATTTGGGGGAGGCCAGAAAGGCAGCATCAGATAAAAATCCATGGCTGTGAACCATAAGTGTGACTGTTTTCTTCTCTTGTTTGTGTACTATAATCTTTGCACAGTTGGGGTGTGTAAATCATTGTCAGTAATTCCTATTAGCAAGCTACGTGCCTTCACACTAATATAAGGACAAGCATTTCTTTTTTTTTTTTTTTTTGGTTCTTTTTTTTTTTTCGAGCTGGGGATAGAACCCAGGGCCTTGCGCTTCCTAGGCAAGCGCTCTACCACTGAGCTAAATCCCCAACCCCAGGACAAGCATTTCTAAAAGCAAGTAAAACTCGCTGGTTTACTAAACTACTAGTGGCTCATCAGTTCCAAAACTGCTACGACTTTTCTTCCTTCTTTATTGACCATGTCTTACTGGCTCACTCAGAATTTCCATATTCTTTACATATTAAAAGTCAAGGGAGCACTCAAAGCAACATTTAGTTGTCAGTTTCTGAGTTCAAAATGGATCTTCTCCATCAAGTTGTCTAAATAGTTTGATAAGTTAGGTCAGCAACAAGAGAAGTAATTTTTCATAGACACTTTATATTATACAGGCTGCCTAAAGGTCACTCCATGCCCTTTATAATGAACTCTACTGGTATGATAAGCATTCTGGAGAGGCTCTTAAAAACACAGAAGCTCAAACTTCACTCCTGGAGCCTTTGATTTGATTCATTTAGGACAGAGGCTGGAAGTCAGCATAGAGTCAAACTTCTCTGTAGGATCTACAGTGTAGTCAAAACTGCTGGCCAGCACTTCCTTGGCATGTGGAATCTTGAGGCCCCTCTACATATCTATTTCAGCTTGAACATAATCAAGAAATTGGTTAAATATTACTTTAACCTGACTAATATAAGTGTTTGTTATTAATAGGCTAGTGTATGAGACATGCTTCAAATTGTACCTTACAATATTCCATGTGTTCAGTATTATAATGGGTCGCCTTAGAATTGGGAGCCCCTTCCACATCACAAGTTGTGTAGATTAGCCTCTAGACTAGCTCTACTGAGTGAGTATGCAATAATTACACCCCTCAGCATGTTATCCACAGGGGGATCTTAATAATTTTAAGGAGACCTCTAGTTTATATCTGCCACTTTCTGTGCCACCACAAACAAGTCTTCAAGGTTACATGTTAACTATAAAGTCAAGGTTAAAATTAAACTTTCTCATTCACCAGTTAATTTCTCTTTGCAACTCCGTTTAGCATTGAGAACAAATAAATGTTCGTTAATTTCGGTACCCATTGCACTTCCTTGTTAGCCAAGAATTCCATAGAATAAGGACGTTCTTTCCTGGGTGACGCTGAAAAGCAAACAATACAAGTTTTGACAGCTGAGCAAACATCACACTGTCACACATGCATGTTGCATCTTAACATCATTCTTTGAGGGTTCCTATCAACATTTCATTAATGCAAACCAATATGTTGAGATTTTTGCTTGGTTTACATCTGAGGATACTAAGTGTACTTCTAGCTATAAAAGCCCAAGAAGCAGCCAGTTAGGCTCCTGAACTGTCATCTGAATGGAGATTTAGCAAGGCTGTCTTTAGCACTGGTAGCAGGAGGAAACCTCAAGCTACACAGTGAGTAATAGCTAACTAGCGTTTTCAATGGACATGCATCGAAGTTAGACCATGGGATGGTTGTTGATTGGTCTCTGTCTCTGCTGCAGTCTGAGGACTCTAGGTGATCCCGAGGAGGATGTCCTTAAAGTAACTACGATTCTGTGGTTGGAATGTTGTCGGTGTGAGTCACAAACTTCACCCCTCCATGGTGGTACTGAATGCCTAAGATCTTTTAGAGAGAGGCCCAGTGACAGGTCACTGGTTCAACTGGAGTGTATCTTCAAAGATTTATGAGGCCCCAGTCTCTCTCTGACTTCCTGTTTGGATATGTAAATCAATCTCCTTACTGTGCTTTAATATTTGTTACATGCACGTCCAAAGAGCTAAGATCTCATGGTCAGTCTTTCAGCCTCCAACACCATGTGTAGAATACACTTCTTTTTCTTTGTAAGCAGGTTGCCTCAGGTATTTGACTAAAGAACCAGATCAGGTTTATATATTTAAAGGCTGGGAAATGAATGCTTTATTTTCTGACTTATTTTTCTAAGCTTTCATGAAAAGAACCTTAAAAAGGTCACATGAAGAATTTTAAGTAAGGCTTAAAGTACAAATGCTCTGTGTTCTCACAAGACCTTTTTTAGTAAAGGAGTGAGACTATAATTTTGAACAGCATGTTAGACTATGTCAAGATATACATATCACAGAACTTGCTCCCTCCCTTTTTTTAGGTGACAGGATAATATAACCATCCACCTCTAGAAATTTTCTTACTGTAAAACTGAACCTCTATTTCTTTTGAGCACTAACTTTCACTCTCTGGTGTCTTCCTCTCTTGGCACCAGCATTTCCTCTTCTGTCTCTAGCCTTTGAATACGCTATGAACCTCTTATCAGTGAAATCATGCAGTATTTGTCTTTGTGGACTGGCTGTTATCACCCAGCACATTGTCCTCACAGTTCATCGCACTGTAGAATACATATCACTTCCTTTAAAGGCAAAAGCACTCCATGGTCCATTATGACACCTTTTTCTTATCCATTCATCTATTGATGGTTATTTAAGTTGATTTCATGTTTAAGTTGTTCTTGTGACAATGTTATTATTCTTTGGCTGTGTATTCAAATATCTTTTCAAGAGCATACCTTCAGTTCTTTCATATATATATATACATATATATGTATATATATATATCACAAGTAATTGTATTTTCAATTTTTAAGAATCACTACCTTATTTAATTTTACGTTCCTTCAAATTGTCCAACTGTTCCTACATTTTAAACAATGCTTGTTATTTTCTACTCTTTTAAGTAATAGTTCTGTTCCTGTTTAACCAAATGTAGTACTGTTTTCATTGAACACCAGGCTAAATATTACATATTCAAAAAACTTAACACTCATATGCATCTAATGCAACAACTGCCTTGCACCCAGATGCAAACTCAAATTGGCCACATATTCCAGGTCTAAAATAAGGGGGCGGCCTTCAGGCCTCCTCAAGCTAGAAACTAATTCAAGTCTTAATTCAAGATACAGTCCACAGGTAGAGGTAGCCTCTGCCTTCTTTGTGGAAATGAGTTTGCTGCTTTCTTGAAACAGCCTCCTTTGCTCCCTGGTCCTTGCCTTATCTGATGAGAATTTTTTTCCTCTTGAATTTTCAGAGCAGTGAGAAGTTAGAGTGATGGTTTCACTTAGACCAAACCAGCTAATAGTGGTTGACATTGACTTCACCTCTCTCTTCTGCTCACTCCCTAAGTCCTCCCAATGTCACTCTTCTGTCCTCCTTTGTACTCTCTGCTCTCCCTGAGGTACCTCACCAACGCAAAGAGCATCCACAGTCACGTGGAACGGACTAACGGCTTCTCACACTTACTTGTTTCTTGTTTTTGGTTTTTGTTTTGAAAAAGACTTGTAGTTCTAGCTGGCTCATAACTCACTGTGTAGACCAGGCTTCCTGGGACAAGGTGAGATCCACCTGCCTGTTTTCTAAGAGCTCACATGAGCTAGCATGCTGGTCTCATTTTTTCCCATGATTTTTCTGTTTTCAAAATCACAAATGAGATATCCTCACCCAGACACTTTTCCTTGGATCTCCAACTTTGACTTTTCAAAATAAAATTAATTATGCGCACACATGTAAACATTCTACCCTTCTCACGCTCCTTCTCACGCTCCTTCTCCCTCTCCCTCCCTCTCCCTCATTCCCTCTCTCTCCCCAAGGGTCCACAACTGGACTTTAAAGTTAAGAAGACCAAAGCAAAAGTCATGATTCTGTCACTGCTCAAATCACATCTCTGGGAAGTTAACCTAACCTATCTGAGCTTTAGTTTTCTTCACCCTCAGAGGGAACCATCACCTTGTAGAGTAACTGACAGGCTTAAAACAAAGGACACATCTCCAGTCAAAAGAAATGCTTCTGACACATACCAGTTTTGTGTTGTTGTTGTTGTTGTTGCTGCTGCTGCTGCTGCTTTGTATGTCTGTCACCATTTCAGCTTTCTGTCAAGATAGGGCCATAATTACCATTCGTATTTCACCACAGTTAGTCTTGGCGATAGATATCTCAAATGCCTTCTTTTCTTTCTCTTCTAAGGACATCACTCAAGCCCCTTCTCCCTTTGCCCCTTCAGTGTGGCTCTTTTCTCCCTCATATTAATGAATTTATGACTTCTGAATGAGTAAAATAATCTCTACACCGATGTATGTAGAATATTCTGCCTATAAAATTTCCTCCAGATTATGGAGAGGGGAAAATATCTATATTAATAATGTATTTATTCATTAAAATGAAGGTGTATCTCCTCCCCCAGCATGAGCCAGATAAAAATTGCATTTACTTTGCACTTAAAACTCCTCCACATTGCATTAAGGTTTTTATGAGGAACCCTGAATTTATACCTCTTGCCGATCCCATGATAAATGTTATAGCCCTCACCATGGCCAACCTCAAGCTAGCACTAGGATATCAACCAACAAACAAAATTCCTGAAATTGTAGCTTTCTATTCATCCTACAGACATGTTCTCCTGATCCTTAGCTTTTCCCACAGACTCTCAGCTCAAGGTTTGTTCCAAAGTCAGGTCTTTCCACAATCCTATACCTGCCCATATGGTCATTCTGTGTCTGCTAATGATGAACCTGCCTGTTCCTACTCACACAGACACTTGATATTTCATTTTGACTTATTCCAGATCCAGTGAAATATTAATTTGGATGGCTTCCCTAATTCCTTCAAGAAGCTTCAGTTATGTTTAGTATGATACACACTTTGATTCATCTGTTGACATATTCTAGCACAAAGTACACAGCCCAACCTGACACATAGCAGGCACTTCACCTCACTGAAAGGGTGTTAAATTAATAGTTAAAAAATTCATCTTAAGACAACCAATTCAATCTAATCCACCTTTTCAAAATGTTGCATGCTGAGTAAACAAAAAATGGGGACAAGAGGTAGCAATGATAAAATATGAGTCAGCACAGGTACATCTGAAAATTCAGGTGTGTAAAATCACCTTTGTTGTGGTTTTTACAACTGGCATTTTTCATTTTTAATTTGTTTATCCATTGGATATTTTAACTCAATATTTTGTAGAGGTAAGCTGCTGTCCTGCTATGTAGCTCACTGAGTTGATCACGATTAGCTGTCTGTTGGTAGATGCCTTCTCCTAGGACCTGAAACCATTCTGGCTTTATTTTTGTGAAAGGTAACCACAGCTGGATTAACCAAGAATTCTGAACTCTATGCTTGAAATCTAGTGGCTGTGTGACCATGCTAGAAAATAAAGCCAGACTGTGGTTCCTGGCTTCTCCTTTCCCACCCTCATTGCACATGCTGGCTTTATAAACTGTTCCAGAGGAGAGATAAGACACAAGTGATTAGCTTGTCTCTACTGAAAGTAGCAAGATGTGAGCATCTAAACACAGAGGTTCCCAGAGCAAGAATGGGCCCCTGGAAATGGAGCCACACAGGCTTCTCACTCCCTCTCATTCCCCAGTGATGTAATTTTGGCTTCAGTGACTGGGAAAAATCATTTCAACAAAAAAAAAATTGTTTCATTTCAACTCCAGTAAACCTGCATGCTTTGAGAAACATTAGCATCAGAGTGTGGTTGGGGTGAGCACATGTCACCCTGTGGTGTTCTACTGTCTTCCTGTCTTGCTGTAACGCTGGTCATAACTTGGAGGAGTATAATCTTTCTTTTCCTTTTTCAGACACATACCCTCCAGGGCTGTGTTTTGCTTGCTGACTTTAACCCTGGCTTAATTGCCCGTGATGTTTCTAAAGCATCAAGCTCAGCTCCCCATCCGACTCCTCCATCTCATATACTGTTCTTATCACTGCAAGATTTGTACAAGTTGTTTAAAAACCATGATCTCTGAGGCTGGAAAAAAATGAAGTGCACTTGAAATGACAGTTATGCTAAAAGATAAGCAGAGCAATACGACTTATCAAAATGGGTACAATTTTTCTTGGTTAATGAGTACAATATACAGCGTTCCAATACATACCCAAGGGGGGGGGTCGCTTTATAAAATATCAAGTACAGCACATTACGGCAGACATAACTGTGTGGGATATGTATCTAGGCCTGAGAGTGGAGATAACAAAATATAAGTGCTTCGCCTGTCTAAACATGTTAAATAAATGAGCGTTCACTATCACATCCCAATACATTAGAAGATGTACTCACATAGTTAATTTTTCTTTTTAATGCACCGCACGTGATCATTTGAAATGCAGAACCAGAGTCTATCTCAGTGTTTGAAGACAAGGTTTCCTTTCATTTAAACAAATCTTTATTGAAATAAGCCTTTTTGAAAAGAATCTTCGGTGTGTCCTTCTTTACAGGCAGTTCAGTCAGGGTAAACGGAGATAAAGAAGGAACGTCGAAGGGTGTTGTATAAGATGGCCCAGTCAAAGTAAAAAGTACATACAGGGTAGTTTACATAGGCATGCTCAGCTTCCCTAGGACAGCACTTTAACATCTAAGAGTCTACAGACTTCTGAATGCTTCTTTGACGATTTGGGGTATCTGTGCTCACAATCCAAAAGAATTGGGGCAGTGGAGAAAAAGACAGAGGGATGCTGGCAGAGGAAGTTTCAGGTGGAAAGAGGGAGAGAAACAGTTGCTTCTTCCATTGGTTAATGAAATAGCAGCTTCGAAAACTTCTCTGCAGTAAAGTTTTATAGCTTTGTCCCTCGCATGCAGGTTTTCAAACACTACACCAATGTCATAATAGGTTCTTGATTCAGGCGAGAGCTGGGACACTGATAAACTCCACAGATGTTATCTATATTTTTCCCAAGTTTTCTCCTGCCCGATACCAGGAAAACATTGGTCCACAGAGGCTGACTGAGACACAGCTGCAGGATGATTGACCTCCACTCTGGGTCCACACCCATGTGAAGGACAGGTCCTGGGTGCAGTCAGACACTGTTCCATATCAACTCTTTGTTTTTCTATCCTTCTCCACAGGGGGTCAGCTTTGGTGCACCACGACGAAGGCCATCTCGGAGGGTGAAGAACTAATTGCCTTTGTGGTGGACTTTGACTCAAGGCTACAAGCTGCTAGTCAGATGACTCTCACAGAAGGGATGTACCCGGCCCGCCTGCTGGACTCCATTCAGCTGCTTCCTCAGCAAGCTGCCATGGCTTCTATTTTGCCTACAGCTATTGTCAATAGTAAGTGCTGAGTGCAATAGTCCAGCTTTGTGGGGTGATGTGTATTTATGGGAGAAAAAAATGTCTACTGACAGGCAGCTAAGGACAGACATTTTCTTCAGTGTGGCTGCGCGTTTGTGTACGTGTGGGCATGCGTGCGTGCATGCGTGCGTTTGCCTCACATGGGAATGCAGGCAAAACATGTAATCCAATTATATCAGATTAGATTCCCAAATGTCACCCCTACTAAAACCTGTCATTCTTTGCTCGTTGAATGGTACTCCACCTTGCTTAGCAATGGCAAGCAATGACAAGTCTTTCACTTACGATTTTCCAGTAGCGAAAGTTGTATTTGTTCAATGTCATGGAATTTTAAAAACTTGAAAAAAAGAATATAGATTTAAAAATTAAACTTTATTATTACATTAATGATACAGAGTATGTTGGTGTGAGGGTCTGATGTACAATTATTATTCTGTTCGAAAGTAACAATATTACTTAGTAGCCTCAAATAAAGCAGTCCAAATACATAGAGCTTTTATATTTACCCTTACAGTCTGGACGAAGTCCTGGGAACCTGGGCAAATCAAAATATTTGTTAATTAAAAGGAGGAAAAAGGAAAATAGAGGATAAGTATATAAGGTTTTAATACTTCATGGAGAACTTTAAAATACAGCGTGGCAAACATCTCTGGGCGGCTTTATGCTGCTAAGATAAATACTGGTCTAGTTTGGATACCTTGAACATACAAAGGAGAATGTTATGTGGTAGACAGTCAAGGGGCCCCAGTGCCTTTGTTCTAGAAAGATCTGCTTTTATTCAGCTCTCTGTGGAAAACTGAACTGAGTGGCAGTCACACGGCAAGAGTAGAATTATACTAATGTTGGTAATAAAAAAATGCATCGAATCTTAAAAAAACATTGAAGATCTTGAGACCAATGAAAAAGAAATCTAGATAGCAATAGCATTTTTGTATTATTGTAAAAATGCCCTACTATAATAATGAATAAAGAAATTCACAGGTGATTCTTAAATCACTATGCATTTAATCAATAGGCCAAGGACTTTTAACATAAGCAATTCTTGATTTATTTAATGAAATAGCTTTTTTCTTTTTCTTTTTAATTTTGTTCTTATTGCATAGAGCATGAAATAATGTGACCAACCTGGATGCGAGGCAAAGTAATTTTATTACAAGAGATTTCAAATAACTTTATTCAATTATGATGCCCCAATGTGTAATATTAATTCTTATTATATATGAGAGTATAGCTGTTTGCTTTCTGTAGAAAGAAGATGATTAGCATCAAGTGACCCAATATCTGCACAGATTATCCTTTGCTTCCTAAAATCAATCATGTGACATGTCACTGTTGATGTATACACTCTAATAAACTGTGCAGTCTCTTAGGGTAAATGCTCTTAACTTGGGAAGAATGGGCTAAATACCAGTTGTCCGTGCATTCCATTGAAGTTGCCCTTGTCTCCCTGCAACTAGCATTTGGTCCTGAGTTTTCTCTAACTTCTGGTTCAGGATCCCACAGATTCCGTCCTCTCACCATCAGCCGTACATTGATTGTCCACTCATGACACCTCTCGATCTTCCTGCAGTTTGTGAACTCTCTTGACACTTTCCCACACGTCCCTCTGTCTCTATTTCCTTCAAAAATACCAAACTCCATATGTCTGATGTGACCCTATATTCCCCAAAACTCCCTGCAGAGCATTTAAAAGCCATGTGTCTATTCAAGAGGAAGGCAGGTTGGATCGCTCCATACTGCCTCAGCTTACAAAGTACTGGTCTTGTCATCTCATTTCTGCTTCTCCCCTATAATCCCTCTTCTCTGTCCCCTTGCCATCCAAATGTTACAGAAGGAGGTTTACATGTAAGTGGTTTCTCAACCTCTGGGTTGAGCCTTTTGGCAAACCTCCATCTCCAAAACTGTTTCCATCACAATTCCTAACAGTAGCATCATTAGTTACAAAGTAGCAATGAAATTATATTATGGTTGTGGGAATCACTCCAATATGAGGAGCTGCATTCAAGGCTCACAACAGCAGGAAGGTTGAAAGCCACTGCTTCACATGGTCGCATACAAGACAGTCAACTCTGCTTTCCTCAGCTGTAGCTATAAGAGGAGCAAAATCACACACTGAGGCTAGAACTCAAGCCTTGCCATAATTCGCGTAATTGATGGCACCTGCCTTCTACCCCTACAGAATGTTTCCTCCACATTGACTACCTTCGATAGTAGACTCCACTCGTGTTAGCCTCTCATTCCCCATAATCACAGAGACAAAAAGAAAGCCTCTGAGAAGAGCCTGCAAGATCCTTTGTATTCTATCTTGCCCTTTGCTTCAACAATACCACTCAGGCTTCACCCACATCCTCTCAGGGTCCGGTGGCTTCCTCTCTGCACTGTTGCTCTTATCAAAATGACAGGAAACTTTTTCTCCACCTGAATAAGTTCATTTCATCCTTCACATCAGATCTTAGGTATCAACTCTAACCGCCTACCTGACTGGCCCCTAACAATATCACTATCCCCAGAAGCATAGTGGACACCACTGTCTGTCCCTCAGGCACTCTTCCAGTTTCCTCTATCAGAGGCTGCAGAGACAATAATTGCTCTCACCGTATTCTTACCTTTTAGCCAACCAGACAAACCAATTCTCATTGCTAGTACAAATGCATTTTTTAACCCATATGTATAAAATGAAATCTAATCTATGCTCCCATAGAACCTGGGGGCAGACTCAGAAAGACAGAGTTAAATGTTACTTTCCCCTTACTCCCCCTGACCCCCGCAGACAGCAGCTAACATGTCTCTGGTTTTGCTGCAGAGGATATATTCCCTTGCAAGTCCTGTGGCATCTGGTACCGGAGCGAGCGGAACCTGCAAGCCCATTTGATGTACTACTGTAGTGGGAGGCAAAGAGAAGTTGCTCCAGTGTCTGAAGAAAATGAAGACAGTACGCATCAGATTTCCAGCCTGTGCCCCTTCCCACAATGCACCAAGAGCTTTTCCAATGCCCGAGCTCTAGAAATGCACCTGACTTCACACAGTGGTAAGGGCCTCTAATGTTTCTGCAGTTGCTTTGGGGTACTGTCTTCTTTCTACACATACATACGTACACACATGCATATATACATAGTATGTTCATATTCTAATATATTCATGGAGATACAGACATTTGTACACACATCCATACATACATAATTTTACTGGGCCAAGCAGCGTTCTTTTATAGTATTTAGATGCGGCGTATTTTAACCGAAGGACTGGACTGATTTCTTCAACTCCTCTGTGTGGCACTGCTTAGACTGCGAGCCAAATCGTTACATTCATTCTCCTCTTCGTCGAAATAGCATCATTTCTTTTCCCTCTTTAAGTGCCGTGCATATTTATTGCTCTAGGTGTTGAGTGAACTTTGGGAGGTGGTCATGGCGCTTCCCATGTGTTGAGGAGGAAATAGTAGGTGCATTAACAAAGGTGCTGCTGCACGAAATTGAAGCCGCTATTTTGGTAGATTCAATTAAAAAATCCCTCAGTTTCCAGAGTATGCACGGTTAAAGCTTAATTGATTTTTATGACATGAAACTACTCTAAATTCCTTAAGAAAAACAAGGTAGAGTCTACTCTCTCTTACATTTGAAATGGGCCCCATCTGTTGTTAGCTTAATCTCATGGCATCCCAATTGATCTTTTTAAAAAGATGTGTAGAATTGTACTAAATTTAAATATTTTAGGGTTTTTTTTTTCAAACTTAGTTTAGTTGTGGCACTGTCTCTTTACCTGGCCACCCTGTACTCCTTATGTAGACTGGGCTGGCTTCAAACTCTCAGTATGGAGAAGATAAACTGAGTCTGTTCCCATTGGGTATGACAAACAGGAGATAAACTGAGTCTGTTCCCATTACGTATGACAAACAGAAGCAGGAGTTGATCTCCATGACGCGTACCTTCACAGTCAGTGGCAATACTGATCGGAAACAGGCAGTGGTCAACAAGCATGGGTACTATTCTTAACCATCTTTATTAGCCCACCAGTGTTTACCAGCAAATATCAGTCCTAGACACAGATAAGCCACATTCAGTAAAACCAAAAAATAAAAAGATTCATATAAAAGGTAAAAGATGAGCTGAGTCAAGCGGTTGTTAAAACCTTGTAATTTCTTCTTGCACGTAGGAATTCAGTAGCTAGTAGCCATTCGTATATTTATATAGTCACATAAATATATAATATTAGTGAATATTCTAATAGTCACTCTTCCTATAATTAGTATTTGGATGGTTTTCTTAGACATAACTCCATGTTTTACAGCTTTATTATTAATTCTCTTAGGTTTTTTTTAGTTTGTTTATTGACCCATAAAGTAGAATCACTAATAGTTCCCCCCCATCTATACCATAACACTCATGAAGAGGCTTAGGAAATTATTATTACAGATGTCACCAAAATCTTAGTATCTTAGGTGAGGATCCGAAGGATTTCTGTTTCAGTTGTGTTGAAGGCTTGAGCTCACTAGGAAAGGTTTCCATCACCCGAAAGCAAACAGGTATGGCACTCAGCTTTCCTGCTTTCTGTGTCTTTCCAGGAGTGAAAATGGAAGAGTTCCTGCCCCCCGGGGCGAGTTTGAAGTGCACGGTGTGTAGCTACACTGCTGATTCCGTGATCAACTTCCACCAACACCTGTTCTCGCATCTCACTCAAGCTGCCTTCCGTTGCAACCACTGCCATTTTGGCTTCCAGACCCAGAGGGAGTTACTGCAGCACCAAGAGCTCCATGTCCCCGGTGGCAAACTTCCCAGAGAAAGCGACATGGAGCACTCTCCAAGTGGAACAGAAGACAGCTTACAGCCAGCCACAGACTTGTTGGCCAGAAGTGACCTCTCCCAGAGCCAAAAGGCCATGCCGACTAAAGATGCAAGCTCAGACACCGAGCTGGACAAGTGTGAGAAAAAGACTCAACTCTTTCTCACCAATCAGAGACCAGAGATGCAGCCTGCGGCAAACAAGCAGAGCTTCTCTTACACAAAAATAAAGTCTGAGCCTTCCAGCCCTAGACTTGCCTCATCTCCAGTGCAACCCAACCTAGGGCCCTCTTTCCCTGTGGGACCTTTCCTGTCTCAGTTTGCTTTCCCCCAAGATATCACCATGGTCCCTCAAGCTTCAGAGATCTTAGCCAAGATGTCCGAGCTGGTGCACCGACGCCTGAGGCACGGGAGTAGTAGCTACCCTCCTGTCATTTACAGCCCTTTGATGCCCAAAGGGGCTACGTGCTTTGAGTGTAACATAACGTTCAATAATCTGGATAACTATCTGGTTCATAAAAAACACTACTGCAGCAGCCGATGGCAGCAGATGGCCAAATCCCCTGAGTTTCCAAGTGTTTCTGAGAAGATACCGGAAGCTGTGAGTCCTAACACTGGCCAGACTTCCATAAACCTTCTCAACCCCGCGGCTCATCCCCCGGACCCAGAGAATCCACTTCTTCAAACATCCTGCATCAACTCTTCCACGGTTTTAGATTTGATTGGGCCAAACGGAAAGGGCCATGAGAAGGACTTTTCCACTCAAGCCAAAAAGTTGCCCACCTCCAACAGCAATGACGACAAAATAAATGGAAAGCCCGTTGATGTGAAAAATCCCAGCGGCCCCTTAGTGGACGGGGAAAGTGACCCAAATAAGACTACCTGTGAAGCTTGTAACATCACCTTCAGCAGGCATGAAACCTATATGGTCCACAAACAGTATTACTGTGCGACGCGCCATGACCCTCCGCTAAAGAGGTCTGCTTCCAACAAAGTGCCCGCCATGCAGAGAACCATGCGCACACGCAAGCGAAGAAAGATGTACGAAATGTGCCTACCCGAGCAAGAGCAACGGCCACCCCTAGTCCAGCAGAGATTTCTTGATGTAGCCAACCTCAGCAATCCTTGTAGCTCCACGCAAGAGCCCACTGAAGGGCTAGGAGAATGCTACCACCCGAGATGCGACATCTTCCCAGGAATTGTCTCAAAGCACTTGGAAACGTCGTTGGCCATAAACAAATGTGTTCCGGTTCCCAAATGTGATACAACTCATTCCAGTGTTTCCTGCCTGGAGATGGACGTCCCCATAGATCTCAGCAAAAAGTGTTTGTCGCAGTCTGAGCGGACGACAGCATCTCCTAAAAGGCTACTAGACTACCACGAGTGCACCGTGTGCAAGATCAGCTTCAATAAGGTCGAGAACTACCTGGCCCACAAGCAGAATTTCTGCCCTGTCACTGCACATCAACGCAACGACCTAGGTCAGCTCGATGGCAAAGTGTTTCCGAATCCAGAAAGCGAACGGAACAGCCCGGAAGTCAGCTTTGAAAGAAACATGATCAAATGTGAGAAGAATGGGAATCCAAAGCAGCCTTCTCCCAACGGAAACTTGTTTTCATCCCATTTGGCAACCTTGCAAGGCCTGAAAGTCTTCAGTGAGGCGGCTCAGCTCATTGCTACAAAAGAAGAAAACAAACATTTGTTTCTTCCCCAATGCCTTTACCCCGGAGCAATAAAGAAGACGAAAGGAGCCGACCAGCTTTCTCCATACTATGGCATAAAGTCAAGCGATTATATCGCCGGTTCTCTTGTCATCCACAACACCGACGTCGAACAGAACACAAACACAGAAAACGAGTCTCCTAAAGGCCAGGCCTCCTCAAATGGGTGTGCGGTACCCAAGAAAGATTCTCTGCCATTGTTGCCCAAAAACAGAGGCATGGTCATAGTGAATGGTGGACTGAAGCAAGATGAAAGGCCTCCCGCAAACCCACCGCAAGAGAACATTTCCCAGAATGCCCAGCACGACGAGGGCCACAAATCCCCGTCGTGGATCTCTGAGAACCCGTTAGCTGCAAATGAGAATGTCTCCCCAGGAATTCCCTGCGCAGAAGAACAGTTGTCTAGCATAGCAAAAGGTGTGAATGGCTCCACCCAGGCTCCCAGCAGTGGGAAATACTGCCGGCTATGCGATATCCAGTTCAATAACCTTTCAAACTTTATAACTCACAAGAAGTTTTATTGCTCATCACATGCAGCGGAACATGTCAAATGAACTAACTGAGTAACTAAAGAAAGCAGTCACCTTTGGTACCGTGTTTAGTATGTTCTTCTAAACAGTCCAGAAAACAAAGACGCTGTTTGAATTACATCTGCCGATCAGGAGATAATTCATAATGGCTGAGTTGAAGACTTGGTGTAATTTCATTACAGACCATTAGTAAAGTGTATTATTGGTGCCATTTTCAGAAAAAAAATTAATTTATTTTACCAGCAGTATTCATAGCTGTGGTTATGTTATTTTTATTTAAAAACTTTATATTAAAGTCATTTGTAATGTTATTGTATAGTTATTGTGTAGCACATATGGTTTGCACTGTATAGTAGCTTTTAAAGAAAATAGTCACAAACAATACAGAAGAGCATTTTAGAAATAGCTTCAAAAGCACTTGTGTATCCTGATTTTTTTTCTTATATGCTGTTGCAGATATACGTATATGCTAAAATATAACCTGCAAACACGTTCTAAATACACATGCTATAAGTTCGCCTTAAGATTTCGATTCTCGGATAATCAGGCTCCAGTTGCACTTTATATTTTAGCAAATACAGTCCCTTAGTCTCTAGGCTTTGCATTTGTATGTAGCCGTATATTTCCGTCCATTTCCTCAGACTGAAACATGTATGTTAAACGAAGATGGCAATTTTTTCTTGTATAGTACTTGTATTTTCTTTCGTCGACGCAGCCCTGTCCCAATTTTTAAACCTTGGCTGTTAAATGCAATACTTTATAAAGAATGAACAAAATTACTGGAAGCAGTATTGTAAGGATCGGAGTATCGGTAATCAGTTTTATCTTTTGAAAGGCACAGTCTAAATCGAACCCCTAAACTCAATGCTGCAAGTATGAATTTAATTCATATATAAGATCTATTTAAATATAAGAGTAGCAATACTGCACCTGGTGATCACAAAGATAATGTTCTACTTCTGATAGAAAATAATTTCTCAACAAATGTTGTTACTATGCATGTACATGGATGGAATAAAATTCCAAATTGTTGGAGATGTTTGATGTTCTGGGCTTTTTTTTTTTTTCACCCGAAGCAGCAGGTGAAATATCTAGCTGTAATTGCCACACAGTAAACAGTAAATAGCAGCACGTTATCATCAGTTACATGTTAATTTCAGTTGGCAAATTTCCCTCAAAAATACCTGTGGCACCCAGTTTTTCATTCATTCTATTTAATTCAGCCTTGCTCAATTATTCTCAAGGCATATCAGCCTAGGACACTACACCACACTAGTGTGGCTGGAAACAGCAGCAGCAGCAGCAGCAGCAGCAGCAGCAGCAGCAGCAGCAGCAGCAGCAGCAGCGACCACAACAAACTGAGATTGCAGGCATCCCCATTTGACAGATCTTAGGTTCCTGCAATGGATTTAAATTCCATAGAACAATCTAAACAGTTATCTGTTCACCACTGATATTCAGACTACTCAACTAGTGCTTACAACCAGACCTCAGTTTAAAAATTTACACTCAGCATATATGTTTAATGTTGTAATTAAAGCTAAAAAGTAGATCATTGTAGGGGCTGCTAAGAACATTGAGTTCCTTCACATTTTCCGGCAGTACCAGAGGTTTCAGATTCTTAAACAGCCAAAGTCGCAAAGCTGATGAGAAAGAGGCAGAGACCTGGGAAATGTTCTCAGCTGTATGTGCATCCACACCGCACAGCAATTCAGAGGCACAAGATAGGCACATGATAGGCGCGTGTGATAGGCACGTGATAGGCACGTGATAGATAGTGCTGAGCACCTGCCGGGTGACTTCCAAGAGAGGCAGCCTTTATAAGGGAAAACACTTCTGTGATGTCAGCCTCCTTCAACTTGCACTCTAGAATCTGGGCAGCTGTGGAAGATTTCCAGAGTGAGGGATGCCGCTGGAAACCCCTGCCCTTGCGAGTGTGACCATACTACTTAGTGGTAACAGTCACTCGCGCATGCCTCACTCTGCTTCCTTTGCCACAGCCTTGATCAAAAACATCAGAAGGAAGACCTGACATTTTCTCCTTGGTGCATTAATGACTGAAGGAGAAAGCAGTGGAAATAGCACCCCTCACCAGGCACTGGGAAAGCACAGCTCATCTGTGACCTCCCCCAGTTTCCTGGTTCTCTGTGCCATGGGTCAATCCATGGCTCCCTGCTGTGTGTCCTTCACTGTTTCACAAATAATCCCTGGGAGAAGCATTTCCCCCATTCTCACCTGGGCGTACCTTTAGGAAAGTAAGTGTCAACAGGAACTCGACCACTCTGAAGAGCTCCCCCTATAGCCTTATGTCCCCAACAACGCCAATAAATATTAGGACATTATTCAGTCTGTCATTGGCAGTCAACCCAATACTTTTGTATCTTAAATTCATTAATTTTAGCACCAATTCCCCTTTGCTCGTGATTTCACACCCATCAGGCAAAGAAATGAAAATTGGAAAACACAGGCATAGCACATTACACCGATGAACAGAAACATTTCTCTAATTGAAATTGTAAGAATAAAATAACCAAGATCTGTTTATTTCATAGGTGATTTTTTCCCCTATAAATTTATGGAGAAGTTGAAGCTCTTGACAGTACACATTCAGAAAAACAAAATGCCTTTGTTTCTGTAGCACAGCAGTGTCGACAAACAGTAGAAAAGTTTTGCTCCACAACAATATCAATCTTTTTTATTAAAAGCCAAAATTACTTAGAATTTTTTAGAGGATATTATTCCTAGATTCTAGTTTTCATAGAGTTGAAATAATCTGATCTTGGGTCACTTTGCCACATAATAAATGAAATGTCTGAATAACAGGCATTTTTAGTCTTGTGGATTTAAGAAGTGACAGCCCCCTCCAAGTACCATCATTTGTCTGCAATGTGATCTCTTAATACTAAACCCTATAGACTTCCTTTTGATAAGATCAATCTTAAATGTTCGGCATTAAAGTCAGATACTCATTCTTTTTTACAATCAGCTGAGTCCAATAGTGTTTAAGTTCTAATTTCATGAATTTATCAGCAGTTTGTGTACCACGCCAGCTTGATCATCATAAAATTATGTTAAAAAGAAACACATCTCAAAGACTGAATTAAACCACAAATTTAAGTAAACCCAGAAAGCATCTGGAATGGCTTTAATTTGAATTATCACTTTCCCTATCATTGCCCCTGAACTTCAAGGACGAATTCTACATATCTATGAGTGGATTGGGAGATAGATAAGGAAAATAAAAAAGAGTTTGTGTGTGGATATCTAAGTGAATAAAAAAAAAAAGAAAGACTATATGAATGGTTACTTGAAGGTTAGCCTGGAACAATGTGCTAGATAGTTTTCAAGAAATTCCTTTTAGAAATGGTGACAGACCCTTGTGGAAAAAATTAAAACCACATTCATATCTGAAGTCTGTTTACCAGGAAAGTCTGTCATAAATTATTTCAAACAGTAGTTTTATGTAGGAAAACAATCACAAATATATATATATATATACACATATACATACATACATATATGTGTGTGTATATACATATATTACATATATAGAGATGAAAGCATGGGGGAACTGAAAAGCACTGGGAATTTAGGAAAGTAATCCCAAACCTGCCTGCATATTGGAGAAACAGAAGGAAAAAGTAATATTTCCCTGAGGGAGTATCCTGCATTCTGCTGAAGCCTTGGCTACTGTGGGTTCCTTGGCACCGCAGCTTTGCAGGAAGCTGGGGAGCCCAACTCCTACTGCTCACGGTGCTGAATTCCAAGAGTCTGAATTACTGTCCATGATCCACTAAAGCCAGAGCTCAGGAAGCCTGTGCTACTGACACTAATGGGTGAGGTTGCCCTTCACCTGCCTCTAGGAACACTCCAGCAGCATGGGGCTCTGCAATTGTCCATGTGACAGTTCCTATTAGGAGACATACCATAGGGGATGTGACAGTTAGAGTTCCGTCTTCCTTCTGTCCTTTGTTTTCTCCTTGGTACCTCCTACTGTAAAACTTACAAGGTATCTGTTTCTGGGGAATCTCTGGAAACTGTAGCTTGAGGAGGAGCTGAAGAAAACAGCAATGGGCTAGATTAGTCCTGAAACCTTAGTCTGGACAATATTCCCTTATCACAGTTTCTCCTCCTGTGAAAAAGAACAACACAAACACCAGAAATCACAGCTCTCGTGTCCTCTCCCTGATACCTGTAAACACGACTCAGATGTCAGCGGAAGTACAGGAGGGCTTCAGCTGCTTCTCAGTGTCTTGTAACAAATTTCTACAAACTTTATTTCCAACAGAAATGAATCCTTTTGCAGATTTGGCCTCTGCTTCTGCAGTCACTGTGAAATTACCCCTACTCTGGGCCTCAGCACCCTTGATGCTAACAGTGGTTATCTAGTGATTGAGTTGCTTCATTCCCTGTCTCCATGGACCCAGTGCCTCCCGTTCTACCTTGTTTTAGGACCATGATGATTGCATGTAATGCCTACAGGAATAATCTGGTATAATCTTCCCATGTGGCAATCATCCACACATAGGCAAAGACTTTTTTCCTCTTACATGACAACATTTACAGATTATAAATGTTGGGTCCTGATGTTGGAACTGTTATTTGGTCCTCTACAAGGAGATGATGAGTTCCTTTTGTCAACCTAGAGTTGTAGATGAAGACATTCAAGAAAAGGGGTTCTACAAATGCCTGGCCATGCAACAAGTGATTGAGACATAAATGTTATTAACAAATGTCCGTGTCACCCTATCAAGAATCAGACACCTAAAGCAACACATCCAAGGTGATCACTGATGACCCAGTTGTGTGGCATAATCAAGTCTGGAGCCAACTAGGCACAAGGCAGTGCATCTATTTGGAACTTAATAAACCTTATTAATTCAGAGAATCATGAAAATCAGACACAAGCTAGGCAAAAGTTTACTTTGGCACTATCTAGCTAAAAGAGTTTGCTCAGTATATTAATAGAGTAAACAGGATTGAAAGAGAATAAACTGTTTTCAGCAACCCCAGCTGCCCCCATTTTGCATACAAATAATGTATTAATTTCAAACAGTTTTATCTTCACATTAGAGAAGCATGTCAGAGGTTTTTTAACTTGCCAACAATTCTGTGATCACACATTTCATTTCCAACATGTGACATCACCTGGCTTCTGATGTTACAAATGTATCACTAGTAACCTGGAAGAGAAAGCAGTTAATTGTATGATATACATAATTATATAAATGTACATAATTGTACCATGTACATAATTGAATAAATGTACATTACCTATATTTAAATGTATAGCTATAATAGTCTATTTTGTAAAATTGAGAATAGGCACATGAGGCTATAGATTGAGACAGACACTATCAGGAACACCCACAGACACATTGAAGGTAGACCTTTGGGTTCCTCTTTTTGCTACCGTGCATGGCTATCCCCAGTGAGAGCCCAAAATCTACATAAGTATCTGCTAAATCTAACAAGTTTGCCAACTTGGCTTCATCCACTATTTCCATTTTCCTTGGTACAAAATTAACATGTGTCTTTTTAAACTAATACAAAAGTTTGGACAAAACCCCCCAACAATGTGCAAATCAGTTCGTTAAACAAGTACATATAAAAATTTATTTATTAATAAGGAACATTCCCAAATATGTAGTTATCTTTGTTTGAACCTTCATCCTCACCCTCTGAAATGTCATGCTATGCACAGTTATCTGCAGAGCACTTCTAGGGAGGACTGAACATCCCAGGGTCCTATTAAATGGTGGGCACTGCCTCAGCAAAGGGGACAAACCTGAATTTTATCAAGTGGCCAGTCAATGCCAAAGCTGCGGGTATATGGACAAGCTTTGAGGGTTAAGATTGTAAAGGACACAGCTGTCACATGTGCTTTCTGTGCAGTGGCCCTGTGGTTTTACCCTGCAGTGCTCTCTCTGCCTTTACCCCTTATCTCAAAATGCTTCATTTTTCCAACCCGGCTGAACTCAATAGTCTTGAAAGTTCTATTCAAGTCTGCATCTCTTCACTTATTTTATTATTTTTATTTCACCGTAACATTTGATAAGTCAATCCATGTACATAATACATTCTATTTACTCTCACAAACCCCATCCCCTCAGCACACATATTCCCACCCCCTCCATACAAGTCCTCGCTCTGCTTTTGTTGTTTGATTTTGTTTTGCAGCCTGCCAGGCCTCACCAGGCCTGATCTCATGGGCATAGGCATGGTGTTATTCACTGGAGCATGGGGAACTCATCTGTTCTCGGTAGTGAGGTGACTGCAACAGTAACTCTTCCCTCAGTTCCCAACTGTTCCTAAGGAGAAGCAGGCCCCATGACCATGAATGAGTGTTGGCAGACCTAGTCTGCGTAGCCCATGTATAAGCAATTATGAGATCATAAGAGCAGTGGACACCTCATGTCCAGAAGACAATATTTCTCAGCCAGCCCTATACCTCATCTTCCATCTCTTGTATCCTTTCTGCAGCCACTTTGAGATTCCCTGAGCCTTGGAGTGGGAGTGTCCTGTTATGGATGTCCCATTGAGGGCTTAGCATCTCATAGTCACCTTTTTATCAGTATACTGATCAGTCACTGTTCTCTGCATTTCCTACTACAAAGTATAAAAAGAAGCTTCTCTGACCAAGACGCAGGATGCCACGCACCTTTGGATATCCATATAAATATTTAGGAGGCACTTTGACTTCACACAAAGCATTTAGCAAAACAAAAAGCACTGGGTATACCTTTTGGGCCTATGATCCAGGTAGTCATAGGCCTTTAATGAGATCCAGAATACCAGACATGGGCTCCATCCAGTAGAATGAGCCTCAATCCTTTCAGATACAACGCAGTTATTTATTAACAACTACTATTGGACCAGTATGGAATCTCTTACCTGGCGGTTTGTCTAAAGCTTGATAAGTTCACTGAAGGCCTGGCTCCCTGACCTGATTTCCATTATAACTTCCAGCACTATGCGAGCTAGCTGATAGGGCTGGAGAGATGGCTCAGAGGTTAAGAGCACTGACTGCTCTTCCGGAGGTCCCGAGTTCAATTCCCAGCAACCACATGGTGGCCCACAACCATCTGTAATGGGATCTGAGTGGAGTGTCTGAAGACCACAACAGTGTGCTCATATACATAAAATAAAAAATCTTTTTTTTTTTTTTAAAAGAAAGCTAGCTGGTAAGGGGAGACTTCCAGCTCAGTTGTAGTAAGACTTTGTTGCCTTTCTGCCCAACTGTGTGGTGTCTTCAGCCCCAGGGTCTTAAAATATAAGTACTGTAAGCAATCTAGTATAGCCCTTCATTTCTACTATTTAAGCTTAGAGGTTTTATCCATGAAACATATTACAATTTACAATAGAGAGTCATTGCATTTGAAGACCAGAATGACAGCCATCTCCCCCTACCCCCATATTTTATTTTCGTTCTGTAGTGATATGAAGAGCAGAGCAGAACTTTTGAACACATCATTTGCCATGGTACATTTCCAGGTCACTTATGCACAAGTTTCTCATTTTCAATTATTAATTTCGAGGAGGAAACACTTGTGGACTCTATTAACAAGCTTGGTGGATTCCTACTGTGATCAGAGACAAATGCTTAGGGGAATACTGGAGCCATTCTGAGATTTGTGACCGCTCCTGGCAGGGGGTGACGAAGAAATGGGGAGATAGAATGAGAGCTGAGGAGCGTGTGCAGATACAATCCTGTGGCCATCTGTGCTCTCTGCATGCCACAAATTTCAAACAGAAACAAAGAGTGTGAAAGCAAATGTTATTATTGCTTTCAATTTGTTCCTCTACAGAATTATCCTGTTTCCTTCCTTTACCCATGCCTCCCCTCCAGATCCCACTGTACCTGTGAGAATCAAATGTCAGAAGACAGGCTCTGTCTTCAGTTGGTCATGGGTAAAGTACAGAATAAAAATTACGCAAGTGGACATATTATGTTCCTACGGTACATGACACATGGTCGCATGGAGTAACAGAAATACATAAGAAAGTATCTTAGCCAGTCTCAGGAATCCTGAGACAAGGTACTCTAGGAAATAAGAAAAGTCCATTATTAAAATTTGTTCAAGTAAAATAAAGCAGAAGACAAAGGACAGGTAAAAAATGGAGTGGTTTGAGGGGAAAGTAGGAATGGGATTATTTCTAGAAGATTCCAAATGACGAGATCATTGTGTGCCAAGCTCAACTGTTGGGAAGGACATAATTCCCCTTCTCATCCATCCCTACTGTGCAATGTCAGTACCACCCACTGGGTCATCTTCACCTTGGAATGGCTGTAATCAGCTTTCTCCCTCTCTCTGTCTGTAGCCTCCCACTTTAGATATGCTCCCATCCTGTCAGTTCCCCATCTAGACATGAATTCATTTTCTTATCTCCATTCACGAGATCACTAAAGTCTAGCTCAAGACTACAGTGCAACCATCTGATACCTAGATTGTTAGAAGATAAATTTTAATTATTACAAGATAATTCTCAATCAGACACACTCTGAGTCATAAGCCTGTTTCAGGTTGAAAAACGTATTTTTACTCCAGTGATCTTTCTGATGATAAAATCTGTCTGCTCTCCTCTTTAAATCTCCCAATGACACACCCATTGCCACCAGTATCAAGTCCATTTTTTTAATGTGCTTAACAAGACATTAAATGACTGGGCTCCTTGCTGATTCAATTCTTGATTATTTTTGTGTGTTTTTTCTTATCATTTAGATATGCTAAAATCATTCCAGATACTTTCTATCAAATGATGAATAAGGGAAACAACTCTGCTTATTTTTAACTAAAGGAAAAATTTAAGTAAATGAAATTACTAGCCAGTGTCATGACAAGACTCTTGAGCCACTATTTTCATATTATAAATACCCCTAGGCACTCTAAAGGGTATTGCTTCTTAATATCTTGGCCTTGACTTATTCTAGAAGAACAATTTTCTAGAATTACATATTCAAAGAAGATTATTTTTTAAATGTCACTATATTAGTGCAGTGAGGTTAGTTGTTGTAATAGGAAAGCATGAAATTTCAGGCACTTTTGACGAAGAAAATCCATCTCTAGTGTCCATAGACAGAAGGACCAAGTAATTATTTAGGAACTTGTTGGTCTTAATGGTAGTCTTTCTATTACTAACCTTGTTCTTAGAACATGATCCTGATGACAGCTAGGGAAAGAGAAGAACATTTGAAGGTAAGTTTTCATGCACCAGACATGTAAGAGACTTATGTCTCCTGTGAATGCATGCTTTGATTAGCATTCTTTACTTAGTCATGTCCAACTGAAAGGGAGGAGGGGAAGGATAGAATTCTCTATGCTCCAAACAAGTTTAATGAAGCACTTCTGACTAGTCTCTACAACACTCACCAAAACCTAGAAAGGGTCAGAACTGACCAAGTCCAGGAGAGACTGAGTTCATTGCTGGGATCTGGACTTTGGTCTTTAATAGGATGGACAGCATTAGCCATCACTGACTCGCAGGTCCTATAATTTCTAGGATTCTCACACTGCAGTAAGTCTTCTTTTTCAATTATAGAAAAGATTTAAATATATATTCATGTTAAATTCCTTTACAAATTATTTATACTTTTTAAATAATTCTGATTTTTAAACCTCAAATGTGATCACTAGTGTACTTGCTTCTCTTGGTCACTACTTTTCTATGAAAACAACCTATTCCCACATTCCTCTGCCAAGGCCTTTGCATCTTAGGCACAATTACTTTTAACCCAAAGGACTTCACATGTGGCCTGTGCAGGTTGGTCAACATATAACAACACACAGCCAGTGTGGGGAAGATGTGGGAAGCAAAACCAGCACACAGAATCCCACAGCCAGCCTTCTGATGACTCCATCTCTCTGTAAAATCTGTTCTTAGAGAATCTCATACACTTAGACAGTATATTATGATCATGCCTTTCCTTCTTCCCCTGTTCCAACTCTCACAAACTCTCCTCATCTAGCCTAATAAATTCCCATAAATATTCTTTCTTCCTTCCTTTCTTATTGTGCAACTCATTGTTTCTCCTGTACCTGATAGGACAGTTGCACTTTAAATTTACAGCAACTGTGATTGCCTGCAAAAGACACGCACAAAATCAAGCCACTGAACATTCCAGCATGAACTGGGGAGGGCCCCATTATGTGTCACCCCTGGCTGAAAGCTATTGGCATTGTTGACTGCTAGGGAAGGGAAAGACATTACTCTTCAGGATTCTGACTTCTGATAAGTCTCTCATGCTCCAGTGGATGGCCCTACCCCATGCATGCACAGGCATCTCTAATCTGACTACTGCATTTTGCTTTCTTACTGTGTGCTTCTGTGGAACTGAAAGGAATTGCTCTAGGAACTGACCTCATGAAAACCCTGGTCAAGTACAGGAAAGAACAATGGATTTAGCTTTCTTTCTCTCCTCCAAATGGTACCGCCTTCTACTTATGTTCTCTCTTATCTGCTTTCCATGAAGAGGGGTCATCATGAAAGATTTAAGGTGAGATAGTAGAAGGATTCTCAATTGAGATTTCTGCTGGAACAACAGAGTTGGGATCTATGCTTACTGTACTGTGTCCCTAACCTACAGGCTACATAGAAGCCTGTTGTCTCTCATCACCACTCTATCTCTTCCATGATATAGCCCTTAATGGTAATTAATTCAATCCATATCTGTATATGTGTGTATTTAGAATATGCAACCTATATCATCACTTTATACATTCATCTCCATGTGTCTGTTGCATAAATATACCTGTATATGTTATACATGCACACATTCAAAGTACTTAATGCTACCAGTCTGTTATTGACTTTTGTTTCTTTAAATTTCACTTCTTTTAGCTTCCCTTATCCAACAAAGAAGTCTTATGTTCATCTTCCAGTTCACAGCAAAAGAATTAAAAACCAATGGGTATGATAGAAAATACAGAATAATTTCCACCGTATGTGTAAAGACGTTCATGAAGCAAAATACAAGTATTCAGCAGACAAAAGAGCAAGTCCCATGCTTCAGCAAATGGAAGTATTAGTTTTGTAGACGTGCAAACCACAAGGAATTTGACCCATAAAAGAAATTAGATATGTAAGAAAGGTAGTTTTCAGAGCAAGGAAAAGAAATTGGGCCCATGTGAACTTGGGGAGTAATTTGAGATGAGAATTCAAATCCTTACAGATGTATGATGTGGTTCCCTTAGAAAGAGAACCACAGATGCCGAGTACAAAGAACTTATCTAGAGCCCCAAACAAACCAACATCAGTGAAAAACCATTTTCCAACAATTAAGTACAAGGAACTGATGTCTGACAGTGGATATGGGGAAAGAGAAGAGAATACATCAAAAACAGCCTAGTTCAGTTCATGAAGAGTTTAGATTGAACTCGCTAATGCATTTACCTGTCATTTCCAGTGTTAGATCCTGGACAGAGAATGAATGAGGAGTCCCAGTCTTCTTTCTAGTCCTTTGTATATGTGCACACACAACAGTATGACAAATATCTAGGTGTAAATAAGAATATAATAAATATTCTGAATACAACCATTATATAGATTTTTGCATTTAATATGTAGTATTTGGGACAAATGTCACACACATATGCATGACTATACACACGTGTATATGTATGTGTATATATTCTATAGCGATGACTATGAATACACAAATGAACCCAAGCCCTTAAAAACAGTAATATTTGCTCATATATATATATTGCTCATTTTTATATAAAATGTGATATATAGGTATATATTTTTGATACCCATATATCTGATGTGTGTGTGTGTGTGTGTGTGTGTGTGTGTGTGTACCTATATATTTGCAAATGTACTCACTGTAGTAGATGAGAATATGGGCTAGTGATTGAGAGCAAATGGAAGAGACAGTGATCTACCTCATGTAGAGGAATACATTTCCCTTTTGTAAAAATAAAATAAATGGTCTATGTTAAGAAAAAATTAAAGCAGGCAAACAAACCTCAGGCAGTTTCAACAGAGCCACCTCTGGGAATACATTCACTGAGTTACTGAGGAAAGTGTCTGTCCTTTAAGAGATTGAGAAGGTCAGAGGATTGGCCCCAGGAGAGCACTAAAGAGTAGAGCACCAGCCAAGGTGGCCAGCACCAGTGACGGAACTTCTCTCCCTGACAGACCTTTAGATAATGCTAGATACCAGAAGGTTATGGCGCCTGGACTGACAGAAGGACCTTATTCTGGACAAAGTCTGTGAGACTAGAGCAAAAGAAAAAAAGCCTGTTTAGAAATGCGCATCTCCTCTCTTCTCAGTCTCTTCCTGAGGACAGTGAGAAATGACAGAGTCGCCTCCACTTGAAAGGGAGGGCTTCATTATCACAGACCCCACGACTCTCGGGAGATCTACTTCTCTTAATGTTTTCCAGAGAGAATTACTGATCAAAGTTGTTTTCTTCCTGGAGGTATGTTCCTTCCAGCGCAGGGATGAGGCATATCTCTGGGACACCCAGAGGACATTTATAGTCACTTCCCAAGTGGCTCTTGTTCTCTGGATTAAAAAAACGAGAATTATCTCTCAACTGTCAATGTAACATCTTCCAGCAGCGTGAAATTCTGTCAAACAGAAATTGAAGATGAATAAAATGAAGATACACACTCGGGATTACTCCCATTGTGAACCAGCTGTGCTCTGCTCCGGCGCTTCTGTGCCCTTATAGTAGACTTAGGGGAATAGAGACATACCGGTTCCTGAACAGCACTGCACACTTTGCCATTGGAAGTGGCTGTGATTGAATAGTCTGACAAGCACTGAGAGCATATGCAATAAGCCAACTGTACGGCACTCCAGGGCAGGATTACAAGTGATTTGTGTGCATTTGGGGGGGTAATCAGTTATCATAATTCCATTTGTAATTTATGTTTGCATGAAAATGTAGTTTTTAGTCATTGCTAGAATCCAAGGAGCCAGTTCAACCTGTTTTCACTTTGTCAAATGCCAGGGAATTTTAACAGGTCAGTTCCTTGAGACTGTGTGTCCACTAGATTGGCTAGACGGATCCTAGAAGTAAAGAGCTATTTGTCTCCTCTACGGACCGAGTATGGTTTATGGAAAGGTGTTCATTACCCAGCAGATGTCATGTTAAATGGACACATGTATAAATTCAGATGAAAGAACAGAAAGACAAATGAAGAGAAGGATCGTTTTTAACCCTTCCTTTGATATCACAGCATCCTTAGGAGTTAAGACTTCGAGAGTATTACATGAAGAGATCACATGGAAGTCTGATCAGATGATTTGCATCAGAAAGTTCTCTTACATTCACAGAAGATGGTGGCTATGAAGGTGAGAGAGGTGACGTTAAAGACACTGACTAAAAAGCGAGCAAAACAAACAGTATGATAATGTGTGACCTAAGACAAGTGATGAGATAAAGTGAAAGTTTCAAACAGAAAAACATTCTAAATAACAATTCTAAGAGGGATATCCCTCAGCTTCCATATGAGGGGTAATTTAGCTTTTATTTTGACCTTGTGCTCCTATGATTTTTTTCTCATGAAAGAAATATAATATGATCAGTTTTAAAGTGTATCTTAACACAGAGCATCTAAAGAGTGTCTGTACGCTATATTAGGTAAAGTCAATAGCTTACATCCCTACCTATGCAATGTATGGAAAATAATTTCCCAGCTCCAGGCTTCCACTTGGTGCTTTTAAAATGCTTTTAACCATGACTATGGTAACAAAACTATTTTGAGACCCTATATACAGTTTTTCTCCATCTCAGAACTGGAAAAAAAATATTCACAATATGGTTGTTACCCTTGTTGTAGTGTGCACTCTGGTATTTTCTCCTCTATTCTTTTCTGTTCCAGTCTAGGCAATTCCAGTTCATTTATAAAATGCTAGTCATGACCCACTAAATTGATTCCATGACCCATTTATGGATCACATCCTACTGCTTGAAAAGTACTGTTTTAACTGTCTAAAAGGTGACAAGGACAAGGTATAGAAATGAGCCAGTGACCACTTCAATGGACAAGGTGAGCTTTACTTCAAATATTGACAAAGGGTAGAATCAAAAAGAGAAACAGTTGACATTCAGAAAATTGACGTGAGAGGAACAAGGAGGGTGGGCATGAGAGTTCTGGGAAGAAGGGGAAAAGATTAAATATGTCTTCCCAAGAAAACTACCCTGCAAATTCTGCAAATTCACAAGGAAAACTCTTAGTTCATTACAGAAAATATATAACTTTAATAACTTTTCAGTATTTGTTTCTTATTTTCTGAGCAAAGTTGGGCATACAAAATAGATACATATACAAATAGATATAGGTATGGATATAGGAATAGATGGATGATATAAATATAGCTGTAGACATATATTACATTATATCTATGAATATATATGAGATATATCACCTTTTGTGAACAGAAAATTAAAGGCAGGGGAGAAAATAGGATCTAAGATATTCACAGAACCTCATTTAGCCCCTTGAATAGCCTCTCTCTCTCTCTCTCTCTCTCTCTCTCTCTCTCTCATCCCAAACCTCAATTTTCTTGAGGCATTTATTCTTTTTTTTAATATTTAATAGTTTATTATGAGTGGGTGTGCTATCTGTGGGTATATACATACAGTGTGGGTGCACACTAAGGCCAGAAACATCTGATTCCCTAGGAGCTGGAGCCCCAGGTGGTTGTGACCTACCTGAGAATTGAACTCAAGTCCTTTAGATGAGTAGCTGCTCTTAACCACTGAAATACTTCTCCAGTCATGTGTCATTAATTCTTCAAATCCTCAAATCCTATTAACATTAACAATAAAGTAAATTTCAATAATTAAACAAATGTGACTTTAGAGTATTCTTTTAAGAGAAGGTTCAGAGTGCAACTATCAAGAGAAGTGGACAAATTACTCATGTATGTTTCCTTCAAAATTAAGAGGAGCAACTACAGGTCAAGGCTAGCTTCAAAGGACGCACAGCCATTCGAGCTGAAAATATTTCTGAAGGTGGTATCATGTGCATAGGAACAATTCAGCTAGCTGGTAGAAGACGGTTGCTAGGTATGCAGTCCAAACTTTTATTTCACTAACAAATATCACAGATAGGGAATTATGAACTGTGGGAAACTGGGTGGGGGTGATTCCATATGAAATAGAACTTCTGCTGTAGTCATGTTTTCATGGGAACAAGGTAATGAAGCACATCACTTGAGAGGACTTTGTAGCAATTAGAGATGTTCCACAGTACAGGATCTCTAGGAGTTGACTTGATGATCACTCTTGGATTCCTGAGGGAGGGGAACTGAGAACTTAAGGAACCCTAAAGTGCTCAGCGAGACCAAAGCACTAAAGGACACAAAAATGAATAGCTACAAAATGATGAAGACTGGCCTATCCAATTGCTAAGTTGAAGTTTAGCAACAGTTTATACACATTCTGTGAAAAGTCTCTTCAGCTCTTGCTCTTTAATTCAGTTCTCTGGTTCGAAGCATCACCAGATTTCTTTTTTCACACTCTAGAGAACTGTCCCTATGACATGATATGAATGTTTACTTATGTCAGTGGTCTCCAGCTTTTGTATAATAGAATCATGTGTTAATGAATTCAATCCTCATAAGAATGAGCATCTAAGAAACCACAGACGGACACTCATGGTCTCCTGAAGACTCTTTGGGGTTTAGAAGACACTGTTGTACATCATTGGCATCCAAGCCACAAACCCAGCTTACTCGTCATGTAAACACCATCTTTGAGAACATCACCAGAACTAGCAATACTCTTGAGACTCTTCTTGGTGTTTAGCAGAGAGAAGAAGCAGTAGATATGAGTATGTGGCTGTGTATACCACGTGTGTGCCAATATCCAAGGAAGACTGAAGAAAGCATCAGATTCCCCTGGAGATAGAGCTCCAGGATGTTGTGAGTGACCTAAGGGCAGCAAGTGCTCTCAACTGCTCAGTCAGCTTTCCAACCCCAACTCACAACATTTTACCAACTCAAAGTAGCTCATGATGGAAGAATGAACAGGTAAAGGAATGATTTCAAGGTATCTATGCTAGTCACTAAATCAAATGACCTTAATTTTCGCAATGACTAAGTCTCTTAACATTTTTCTTTCCCCGGCAAAGGCAGAAGATAATTTTCTACCCAGAAAAGCTTGGATTTGGTCCTCCCAATATGAGGTAAGATACGTGTCACCCTGGATCAGTTTTCAACACTTCAATAAACGGTCTGCATTAGCTTTACAGGCTAAGTTAGCAGATTCAGCTCAATCAGAGTAACACTAAAGGTTCTTGAAGCTTTTCGATGCAGCTTTCTAGATACCCACATAAATCAAGGAGGAAAGGGAAACAAGAGTAACTTCTGTCCTCACTGTCTGGACATCATTCTCAAGGATTCAATACTGTAGCTAGTATATCTATGGTAATAGATACACTGGTATGTCTGTGTTCATGTGTGTACTTTAGCCATTATTATTACTTATGTGTTATAGGTAGTTAATAATTTATTTAACTTCTGGTTTTGTGCTATATATTTAATATTAATAGCAAGGTTGATGTAAGGCTTGTATACTTGCTCAATTTTTTTTTTCTTCAGTGAACATTTAGAAAATGTGGAAACAGTAGATATGTTTTAAGGGTCTAGTAGAAACCTGGTGAAGAATCTTATAATAACCATTCAATTATAACCATTTTAGCTAACAAAGAAGCCACTATCAGGAAACCAATATGGCTGCCAATAGCAAGATTTAGTTTACATCTCATTAAATTACACGAAGTTCAGCTTAAGAAACTTAGAGAGTTTCTGTTAGAGAGCCCTTTTAAGTTACTGATCCTGACAAGATCTATAATTTAGCTGAGATTTTTTTCCCCCATCTCCAGACTGCATTTTTAATTAGTGTATATTAACTGTGTAGCCAGGGCTTTGTCTATACATTTGCTATGATGAGCGTAACTGGGTCATATTTACTCCTTCCAATTCCCCTCATCCTCATGCCCCACCACACCACCAGCTGCTCATCTTTTACCTTCAACACCCCCAAAATCTGCATGTGGGAGGAACCATGGGACTGTTGTCTGAGAGACCTCTTTAGTTTGCTCTGACTGCTAGTTCCATCTGTTTTCTTGCAAATGGCATGCCTGGATTATTTAAGGTCAGATATCAACTTCATTGCTTGTATCTTTAAACCCAAAGGCCCAACCATAAACACGGAAGTCTCCCTAGGCTGATAACTCAGCTGTTGTGAACAATACCACACACAATAAGCATGGGTCTGTAGGTATGAAGGTATCTTGGATAAGGGAGGGATAAACAAGGGTATTCAGGGACTATAGTAAACCGACTTAGATTCTTTGGGATTTGGACCCAGAAGTGGTATTGTTGGGACATATAGTAATCCTGTCTTTTTTTTTTTTTTTTTTTTTGAGTAACCTCCGTACTAACCTCCATAGCTGCTTTATTAATTAATGTGCCAAGCAACAATGTTTAAGGGTCCATCTTGCCCTATATCCTTACCAACATTTGAGAGTATTTGCTTCTTTTTGTTCTAGAGCTTTTAGGTATGCTGTCAAGCTGCTAATGTATGCTTTCTCCAGTTTCTTTTTGGAGGCACTCAGAGCTATGAGTTTTCATCTTGGCACTGTTTTCATTGTGTCCCATAAGTTTGGGTATGTTGTCCCTTCATGTTCATGAAATTCTAAAAGAATTTAATTTCTTTATTTATTCCTTAACCAAGCTTTCATTGAGTAGAGTGTCATTCAGCTTCCATGTATATGTGGGATTTATGTAGTTTTTGTTGTTATTGAAGACCAACCTTAGTCCATGGTGATCTGATAGGATACATAAGATTATTTTGTCTTCTTGTATCTGTTGAGGCCTGTTTTATGTATATGGTCAGTTTTGGAGAATATACCATGAGGTTCAGAGAAGAAGATATATTCTTTTGTTTCAGGATGAATCATTTTATAAATATCTGTTATATCCATTTGGTTCATAACTTCTGTTAGTTTCTCTATGCCTCTGTTTAGTTTCTGTTTTCATGATCTGTCCATTGATGAGAGAGGGATGTTGAAATCTCCCACTACTATTGTATGAGGTGCAATGTGTGATTTGAGCTTTCATAATGTTTCTTTTATGAATGTGCCCTTGTATTGGGAGCAGGATTGAGAGTTCATCTTGGTGGATTTTTCCTTTGATGAATATGAAGTGTCCTTCCTTATATTTTTTGATAACTTTTGGTTGAAAGTTGATTTTATTAGATATTAGAATGGCTACTTCAGCTTGTTTCTTTCAACCATTTGCTTGGAAAATTGTTTTCCAGCCTTTTACTCTGAGGTATTGTCTATCTTTGTCACTGAGGTGTGTTTCCTGTATGCAGCAAAATGCTGGGTCCTGTTTAAATATCCAGACTGTTACTCTATTTCTTTTTATTGGGGACTTGAGTCCAGGGATGTTAAGAGATATTAAGGATAGTGATTGTTGTTTCCTGTTATTTTTGTTGTTAGAAGTAGAATTATGTTTGTGTGTGTTTATCTTCTATTGGTTTCATTGCAAGATTATTTTATTGCTTTTTCTAGGGTGTAGTTTTTCTCCTTGTGTTGGAGTTTTCCATCTATTATTCTTTGCAGGGCTGGATTTGTAGAAAGATACTGTGCAATTTTGGTTTTGTCAGGGGATATCTTGGTTTCTCCATCTATGTTAATGGAGAGTTTTGCTAAATATGGTAGCTTGGGCTGGCATTTGTGTTCTCTTAGGTTCTGTTTGACATCTGCCCAGAATCTTTTAGCTTTCATAATCTCTGTTGAAAATCCAGTATAATTCTGATAGGTCTGCCTTTATATGCTATTTGACCTTTTCTCCTTACTGCTTTTAATATTCTTTGTTTTGTGCATTTGATGTTTTGACTATTATGTGACAGGAGGAATTTCTTTTCTGGTCCAATCTATTTGAAGTTCTGCAGGCTTCTCGTGTGTTTATGGGCATCTCTTTCTTTAAGTTATGGAAGTTTTTTCTATAATTTTGTTGAATATATTTACTGGCCCTTTAAGTTGGGAGTCTTCCCTCTCTTCTATACATATTATCCTTAGGTTTGACCTTTTCATTGTGTCCTGGATCTCCTGGATGTTTTGGGTTAGGAGCTTTTTGTGCTTTACATTATCTTTGACCATTGTGTCAATGTTTTCTATGATATCTTCTGCTCCTGAGATTCTCTCTTGTATCTCTTATATTCTGTTGGTGATGCTTGCATCTATGACTCCTGATTTCTTTCCTTGCTTTTCTGTCTGCGGGGTTGTCTCCTTTTGTGCTTTCTTTATTGTTTCTATTTCCATTTTCAAATTCTGGATGGTTTTGTTCAATTCCTTCACCTTTTTGTATGTGTTTTCCTGTAATTCTTTAAGAGATTTTTGTGTTTCCTCTTTAAGGGTTTCTACTTGTTTACCTGTGTTATTGTGTATTTCTTTAAGAGAGTTATTTATGTCCTTCTTAAAGTCCTTTATCTTCATCATGAGATGTGATGTTAAAT
The DNA here is from genome assembly GCF_011064425.1 of Rattus rattus. Taxonomy (NCBI): domain Eukaryota; kingdom Metazoa; phylum Chordata; class Mammalia; order Rodentia; family Muridae; genus Rattus; species Rattus rattus. Next base: position 214,362,008 of record NC_046154.1, read on the forward strand.
CCACATCTTGCTTTTCTGATTTATTTGGATATCCAGTATTTGCTTTAGTGGGAGAAATGGGAGTCTTGGTTTCTGTTGCTTAGGTTCCTATGCTTGCCTCTCGCCATCAGGCTGTCTCTGGTGTTAGCTTGTCTTGCTGTCTCTGACAGCGGCTTGACCCTCCTGTAGTCCTGTGTGTCAGCACTCCTGTAGACCTGTTTTTTTTTTTGTTTGTTTTTGTTTTTGTTTTTGTTTTTGTTTTTCCAGCTGGTTCTGGGAACAGAGAGCTGCTCCTGGGTTTTGTGTCCTGAAGCTTCCAGGCAGGTTGCTCAGAGCAGAAGAGTTGGTCTTACCTCTGTTCTCAGGTGTGTCAGCCCTCCTGGAGACTGGCTTTCAGCTCTGGGCTCAGGGAGAAACCGCAAGGGTCCTGCCCCTGACTGTTCCTAGGTTACTGTATCCAGAGGGCACTAGGCAAGTTCCTCTTGGTTCAGGAATATGAACAGAAGTGGCAGTCTCCCCTGAGATCTCAGGATTGTTTGCACTTCTGAGAGTCCAGCTCTCCCAACAGGATTTGGGTACAGAGAGCTGTGGATGTGGTTCAACTCCAGGTGCAGCAGAAACTGGAAGTGTCTTGTCTCAGACTGCTCCGGCCTTTGTGTGTCCTGAGGACACCAGGTAGGTCACTTGGAGCAGAATAGTTGGTCTTACATCTGCTCTTAGGTGTGTCAGTACTCCTGGCGATGACTTTCAGCTATCAGCACAGGCAGAGACCAGAAGGGTCATGCCCCTGACTTCTACTAGGTTCCTGTGCTCAGAGGGCACAGAAGGCAGTAGGCCTCTTGGGTCAGGAATGAGGGTAGAAGTAGTTGTCTCCTCTGAACTCTCAAGATTGTCTGCACTTCTGCAAGTCCATCTCTCTCTAGATTTTTTTTATCAAGCAAAGAGATAAATTTTTTTTCCTTTTTAGTTTTTTTGAGAAGTTAGGAAAATGACAAACCTCATCTGGGGACATCCAGTCCTTTCACAAGACAAACTATTGAGTTTGGAAGTGACAGGTATAGCTGAGTTCAAGCCCATTTTGAAGATACTCCCCGTAGTCATCTTCACAGAGATGTGATACATCCCTGATAAGAATGGCAGATTGGTTCATTACCTACTGAAAACTGTTGGGAGATGAACTACCCTAAAAGCAACAAGATGAATTTCGACTTTCTTTAAACCCGGCATGGGGCTCACTGGTGAATACCCACAGACATGAAAAACAATCTAGCTAGCACAGAAGCTGCCTGCTAGATTACCTGGCTTCTAAATCAAGAATAAAGTGTCAGGTCAGGTTTGCAAGAAACAAATGAATATCAGCAAAGGCCCATTGAAATGAATCATGGGATCCTTGTCTTCAAGTTGCTTCCAAGAATCTAAGAAAGAAAACAGCACAGTGACCTCTCAAGTCTGTCTTGTAAAAACTGTCATAAGTTCCCTGCTGCTTTAATAAATGGTCTTCAAGACCATTATTAAGATAAGTGACCGATTCCTGGAGGCACTCATCAACATTCAACCTAAGTCTCTAAGATAGTCCCCTAGATACAAATTTTCAAAAGTTGTCTACTAAAATCTAAGAATAGCAAAATGATCATTTTAGCTCACATTTTATATACCCATGGAGTAATGGGATCTTCCTGCTAAATTACTGTTTCTGATACAGTTACTGTAATTTTATCCCACCCACCTAATGCATTTATGCACAGGGAAGAAACATCTTTGATTAGATTCATTAAAATACTTTGCATTTAAGACACCAGAGTTAGGCCTAAGATAGCTGTGAATGGAGAAGAAAGTGAATAGGGATAGGACTCTGAGGGCCTAGGGGATAGGGTGTCCACTACTTAGATGACCAGACTTCTGGTTTTTACTGTGTTAACATGCAAGCATAGCATTTACTGGTATGGTAGCTTCTGCAAGTCCGAAACCTGAGGGCGGCATAGGGTGAAACACAGCTTAGTGCTCTGCATTTTGTCTGCCTGAGTGGGGTTCACTCAGCAGTGGCATGTGGAACTGCAAGTAAGCAACATTTCTCTGCAGCCTCTGATTCAGTTCCCGACTCCAAATTCCTGCCTTGAGCTCCTACCCTGGCTTCTGTCTATGATGGGATTGCAAGCATGCACCACCCTGCCTTGAATTCCTTTTAGCCATGGGTACAGGAGATGCAACTGGGGTCCTCATGCCTTCAGACAATCACTTTATAGGTTGAGGCATTATTCTTTATCCATTCACACCAGTTTCATGATAAATTATCATTAGACATTGTAATATAAGAGTTCGACAGCTTCGGGTTTCTGACTGCACCCAGAGCTGACCTGTGCCACAGCTGAGACCATAGGTGAGACCACCACTTCTGCTCAACTCAAATATTTGGCCCAAGAAGGATTTGCCCAGAGCCCCCCAGGACACAGGAATTGAGGAGTACTCTGAGACAAAATTCTTCCGATTTCCATCTGCTCCTGGAGCTGACTCTGTGCCACAGCTCTCAGTACCCAAATCCCACCTAAAGAAAGCGGGTCTCCCAGGAGTGCTGACACACCATAGATCATAGGCTCACAGGTTCACAGGAGAGACAGGCTCCAGTCAGAGACAGCAAGACCGACTAAAATCAGAGATAGCCAGATGGCAAGAGGCAATGGCAAAAATGTAAGCAACAGAAACCAAGGCTACTTGGCATCACTGGAAGCCAAGGCTCCCATCATAGCAAGTCCTGGATACCACAACACACTAGAAAAACAAGATTTTGATTTAAAATCACATCTCCTGATGATGTTAGAGGACTTTAAGAAGGACATAAATAACTCCTTGAAGAAATACAGGACAACACAGATAAACAGATAGAAGCCCTTAAAGAGGAAACACAAAAATCCCTTAAAGAATTATGGGAAAACACAACCAAAAAATGTGAAGGATTCAGGATCTAAAAATGAAAATAGAAATAATAAAGAAATCACAAAGGGAATCAACCTTGGAGATGGAAAACCTAGGAAAGAGATCAGGAGTAAGACACACAGAATCACCAACAGAATACAAGAGATAGAAGAGAGAATCTCAGTTGCAAAAGATACCATAGAAAACATTGACAAAACAGTCAAGAAAATGCAAAATGCAAAAAGCTCCTAACCCTAAACATCCAAGGAATATAGGACAAAATGAGAAGGTCAAACTTAAGGATAATGGGTATAGAAGAGAGCAAAGATTCCCAACTTAAAGGGACAGTAAATATATTCAACAAAATTACAGAAGTAAACTTCCCTAACCTAAAGAAAAGCGATGCCTTTAGGGATACAAGAAGCCTACAGAACTCCAAATAGATTGGCCAGAAAGGAAATTCCTCCCATCACATAACAGTCAAAACATCAAATGCACAAAACAAAGAAAGAATATTAAAAGCAGTAAGGGGAAAAGGTCAAGTAACATATAAGGATAGAGCTATCAGAAGTACACCAGATTTTCAACAAAGACTATGAAAGCTGGGCAGATGTCGTACAGACCCTAAGAGAACACAAACACCAGCCCAGGCTACTATATCTAGCAAAACACCCAATTACTGTAGTATATTCCATGACAAAACAAAATTTACACAATATCTTTCAACAAATCCAACCCTACACAGGATAATATATGGAAAACTCCAACACAAGAAGGGAAACTACACCCTAGAAAAAGGAAGAAATTAATTTTCTTGCAACAAATCCAAAAGAAGATAGCCACAAAAACATAATTCCACCTCTAACAAAACAAATAATAGGAAACAACAATCATTGGTCCCTAGTATCTCTCAACATAAATGGACTCAATTCCCCAATAAAAAGACATAGACTAATAGACCGGATACTTAAACAGGACCCAGCAATTTATGCGTACAGGAAATGCACCTCAGTGACAAAGATAGACACTTCCTCAGAGTAAAAGTTTGGGAAAAAAGTTTCTAAGCAAATGGTCCCAAGAAACAAGCTGAGTCGCCATTCTAATGTTGAATAAAATCAACTATCAACCACTTCATACACGTCAAAGGAAAAACCTGCTAAGATGAACTCTCAATCCTGAATGTCTTTGTTCCAAATGCAAGAGCACCCACAATCATAAGTGAAACTCTACGAAAGTTCAAAGCAAACATTGTACCTCACACAATAATAGTTGGAGACTTCAACACCCCACTCTCATCTAAACAGATCATGGAAACAGAAACTAAACAGAGACACAGAGAAACGAACAGAAGTTATGAACCAAATGGATTTAAAAGATGTGTATAGAACATTTCATCCTAAAACAAAAGAATATACCTTCTTCTCAGAACCTAATGGTACCTTCTCCAAAAATGACCATATAATTGGTCACAAATCAGGACTCAAGAGATAAAAAAAAAGATAGAAAACATCGTATGCATCCTATCAGATCACCATGGACTAAGACTGGTCTTCAATAACAACAAAAATGAAAGAAAGCCCACATACACATGGAAGCTGAACAACGCTCTACTCAATGAAAACTTGGTCAAGAAAGAAATAAAGAAAGAAACTAAGGATGTTTTAGAATTTAATGAAAATGAAGGCACAACATACTCAAACTTATGCAACACAATGAAAACAGTGCTAAGAGGAAAACTTATAGCTCTGAGTGCCTCCAAAAGGAAACTGGAGAGAGCATACACTAGCAGCTTGACAGCACACCTGAAAGCTCTAGAACAAAAAGAAGCAAACACACCCAAGAGGAGTAGAAGGCAGGAAATAATCAAACTCAGGGCTGAAATCAACCAAGTAGAAACAAAAAGAATTATACCAAGAATCAACAAAAACAGGACTGGTTCTTTGAGAAAATCAACAAGATAAATAAACCCTTAGCCAGACTAACCAGAGAGCACAGAGACAGTATACAAATTAACAAAATAAGAAACGATAAGGGAGACATGACAACAGAATCTGAGGAAATTCAAAAACCATCAGACCCTAGTACAAAAGCCTATACTCAACAAAACTGGAAAATCTGAAGGAAATGGACAATTTTCTAGACAGATACCAGCTACCAAAGTGAAATCAGGATCAGATAAACCATCTAAACAGTCCCATAACTTCTAAAGAAATAGATGCAGTCATTAAAAGTCTCCCAAAAAATAAAGCCCAGGATCAGACTGGTTTAGTGCTGAATTCTATAAGGCCATCATAAAAGACCTAATACCAATATTCTCTAGACGATTCCACAAAATAAAAAGAGAAGGAACACTACCCGATTCCTTCTATGAAGCCACAACTATGCTTATACCTAAACCACACAGAGACCTAACAAAAAAAGAGAACTTCAGACCAGTTTCCCTTATGAATATCTATGGCAAAATACTCAATAATATTATCCCAAACAGAATCCAAGAACACATCAAAATGATCATCCATCATGATCAAGTAGGCTTCATCCCAGGAATGCATATATAGAAATCCATCAACGTAATCCACTGTTTAAACAAACTTAAAGAAATAAAGCACATGATCATCTCATTAGATGCTGAAAAGCATTTGACAAAATTCAACACCCTTTCATGTTAAAAGACTAAGAAAGATCAGGAATTAAAGACCCCTACCTAAACACAGTAAAACAATACACAGCAAACCAAGAGATGATATCAAACTTAATGGAGAGAAACTTGAAGCAATCCCACTAAAATCAGGGACTAGATAAGATTGCCCATTCTCTCCCTACCTATTCAATAAAATACTTGAAGTTCTAGGCAGACCAATAAGACAACAAAAAGAAGTAAAAGGGCTACAAATTGGAAGAGAAGAAGTCAAAATATCACTATTGGCAGATGATATGATAGTATATGTAAGTGACCCCAAAAGTTCCACCAGAGAACTACTAAGCCTGATAAACAACTTCAGCAAAGTGGTTGGATATAAAATTAACTCAAACAAATCAGCAGCCTTCCTCTACTCCAAGGATAAACAGGCTGAGAAAGAAATTACGGAAATGACATCCTTCACAATAGTCCCAAATAATATAAAATACCCCAGTGTGACTCTAATTAAACAAATGAAAGATCTGTATGACAAGAACTTCAAGTCTCTGAAGAAAGAAATTGAAGAAGATCTCAGAAGATGGAAAGATCTCTCATGCTCATGGATTGGTAGGATATAGTAATATAGTAAAAATGGCCATCTTGCCCAAAGCAACCTACAGATTCAATGCAATCCCCATCAAAATTCCAAGTCAGTTCTTTATAGAGTTAGAAAGAACAATTTTCAAATTCATTTGTAATAACAAACAAAACCAGGATATCGAACTATTCTCAGCGATAAAAGAACTTCTGGGGGAATCACCATCACTAACCTCCAGCTGTATTACAGAGCAATCATGATAAAAAACAAAACAACAACAACAACAAAAAAACGCTATATGGTATTGGTGCAGAGACAGGCAGGTAGATTGATGGAATAGAATTGAAAACCCAGAAATGAACCCACACACCTGTGGTCAATTGGTCTTTGACAAAGGTGCTAAAATCATCCAGTGGGGGGGAAAAAAAACCAGCATTTTCAGCAAATGGTGCTGGCACAACAGGCAGTCACCTTGTAGAAGAATGCAAATCAATCCATTCTTATTACCCTATACAAAGCTCAAGTCCAAGTGGATCAAGGACCTCCACGTAAAACCAGATAAACTGAAATGAATAGAAGAGAAAGTGGGGAAGAGCCTTGAACACATGGGCACAGGGGAAATTTTCCTGAACAGAACACAAATGGCTTTTGCTCTAAAATCAAGAATCAACAAATGAGACCTCATAAAATTACAAAACTTCTGTAAGGTAAAGGACACTGCTATTAGGACAAAACAGCAACCAACAGACTGGTAAAAGATCTTTACCAATTTTATATCCCATAGAAGACTAATATCCAGTATATACAAAGAACTCAAGAAGTTAGACTCCAGAGCATCAAATAATCCTTTTAAAAATGGATACAGAGCTAAACCAAGAATTTTCAACTGAGGAATATCAAATGGCCGAGAAGCACTAAAGAAATGTTCAATATCCTTAGTCATCAGGGAAATGCAAATCAGAGCAACCCTGAGATTCCACCTCACACCAGTCAGAATGGCTAAGATCAAAGACTCAGGTGACAGCAGATGCTGATGAGGATGTGGAGAAAGAGGAAGACTCCTCCATTGTTGGTGGGATTACAAGCTGGTACAACCAGTCTGGAAATCAGTCTGGAGGTTCCTCAGAAAATTGGACATAGTGCTACCTGAGGACCCAGCTATACCACTCCTGGGCATATATTCCACCATATATCAAGGACACATGTTCCACTATGTTCATAGCAGCTGCATTTAAAATAGCCAGAAGCTGGAAAGAGCCCAGATGTCCTGAAGAATGGATACAGAAATTGTGGTATAATGTACAATGAATACTACTCAGCAATTAAAAACGATGACTTCATGAAATTCTTAGGCAAATTGATGGAACTAGAAAATATCATCCTGAGTGAGGCAACCCAGTCACAAAAGAACACACATGGTATGCACTCGCTGCTAAGTGGATATTAGCCCCAAAGCTCAGAATATCCAAGATATAATTCACAGACCACATGAAGCTCAAGAAGGGTGACCAAAGTGCAGATGCTTCTGTCCTTCTTAGAAGGCAGAACAAAAATACTCACAGGAGGAGATATGGAGACAAAGTGTGGAGCAGAGACTGAAGGAAAGGCCATCCAGAGACTGCCCCACCTGGGAATCTATCCCATATACAGACACCAAACCCAGACAATATTGCAGATGCCAAGAAGTGCTTTCTGACAGGAGCCTGATGTAGCTATCTCCTGAGAGGCTTTGCCAGAGTCTGACAAATACAGAGATGGATGCTCACAGCCAACTATTGAACTGAGGACAGAGTCCCCAATGGACTTAGAGAAAGGACTGAAGTAGCTGAAGGTGTTTTTAACACCATAAAAACAACAAAATAACCAATCAAACCCTCCAGAGCTCCCAGAGACTAAACCACTAGCCCAAGAGTACACAGGGATGGATCTGTGGCTCCATCCGCATATGTAGCAGAGGATAGCCTTGTCTGGCCTCAATAGGAGGAGAGGCCCTTGGTCCTGTGATGGCTAGATGCCCCAGAGTAGGGGAATGTCAGGGCAGGGAGTTGGGGGGAGTGTTGGGGGAGAGATTGGGTGGGTGGGAGGGAGTGAGTGGGTCAGTGGGGGAGCACCCTCATCGAAGAAGGAAGGGTTGGGGGGATGGGAAATAGGGTTTATGGATGGGAAACTTGGAAAGGGATAATATTTAAAATGTAAATTTAAAAATATCCAATAAAAGGGAAAAAGACAAAAAAAATAAGAGTTTGACATAACATTTTTCCTTGGCTTAGTGAATGATCCTTTATTTCTTGGCCACTCACAGTTTATATTTTAATTCTAAACTTTATATGTGGCAATGCCTCCTCTTATTTTCCTGGACAAATGTGGTTTTGTTTTCAAGCTATTTGATAGTAGAGGGCAGGTGAGAGGGAGTGGGCTTTGAGCTGTTAAATAATTCATTAAAATACATTTACTGCCAAGCATGGTGGCTCACTCCTTTAATCCTATCACTCAGGTGGGAGATAATAGAAGGTGGATCTCTGAGTTCAAGGCCAACCTGGTCTACAAAGACAGCTTCAGGAAGAACCAGGGGCTGTTATACAGAGAAACCCTGACGTAAAAAACAAAACAAACTACAAAAAGAGAAAGAAAGAAAGAAAAAGAAAAGAAAGGATAGGAGAGGAAAGGAAAAGAAAAAAAAATGCCTTTACTGAGGTCTGATAACAATTGGGCAAGAACACTGTACAGGATCCAGAAGTCATTAGATACTGTGTCTTTGGAGGGGAAAAGTTCAGGGAAAGGTTATGAAGTTGGGCTAAGCTGGAATGTAAAATGTTTATGCAACACAGGAAGTTTAATGATGAGCATCTGGTACTTCCTTTCTTGCTTTCCTGCTGTGCCTTGTTAATCCCGTGTGCTAAGCACCCTACAAAGTGTGCCATCTCTGTTCACTCGCCCTCACCTTTCACAAGTTATCTGGGGAAAATTGCTCTAGCATCTCAACTTCTGTCTTCACTTCCATTCAATGTCACCCCTGAACCCATCAGCCCACTTTCCTCTACTCTGTAATCTAAATTACTTTTTAAAGATGGCGATCTGATTAAGACATTTCTACTTAAGCTTTTTAAATGGCTTCATCTTATTTTTAAGATAAAAATAAAATCTTCTAGGGTATCCTCTCATCTCCCTTCTCTCTTACATTATGCCCTCCAATAAGATGAAACTTTTTTGATTCTTCAAATTCATTGGTATTCCATTTACATCTCAGCTTAAGTGTCACTTCTTCTGAGACATCTCCGATGCATTCAAGCATGGTACCTGCTTCTGAATTTGTAAGTCATTTGTGGCATCATCTTCTGGCTTGTTTAATAAATCCACAAACAAAGCAGTCTTTTGCCTGACACCAGGGCTAGATTTTTGGCCAGGCAAACCATACAGTAGCAAAGGACTATTTATTTATTTATTTGTTTATCTGTTGCTATTTATTTAAATGTTCTGCTTTTATTTTCTTGAAATAGTAACCAAATTTGAATGAAGACTCACACATTTTATCTCACACCAAACTCAATGAATTATGCAGCAGATTGCACTCATTGTTTTATGCATGGTTTTGACATGTTGCCCCAAACATAATCTACAGTTAATGAGCATTTATAATTTGAATAGATAATCCAATGAATATCTTATTTTCTTCAACATTCTTTCTCTGGAAATATAAAGTATGTGGTATTGATTTATTTGGTTATTAATTATTTTGAACCAGCAATTTTATTTCAAACCTTAAAGATGTGGAGGTTGCACCCTAAGCCCCAGTGCTGTGATTTTCCTGTAACTTATTCTCCTCTTCACCATGCTGACCTGCTGCTCTTCTGGGCTGTTTCCCCTTCTCTTGGTCCACGTAGCAGTGGAGAGTTTTAAAGGTGACAGTGGCCTACTTAGTGATTGGTTAAAGGAAAATTCCCAGAGGAAGAATTTCCTTCCAAAGGGCTGAATGACCACAAAAAGAAAGGGTAAAGGATCAAAGAACAGTGGAGAAAGTGGAGAAAGTGGAGAGTTAAACTTGTAAAGAAGATAAAGGGATTTCCGTCAGGAAGATCAAAGGGGACCTGGAAGAGAACCATTGCCAAGAGGTTTCTGAACTGTGGACCACTGACACCTATTGCCTGAAACAGATGATTTTGAACATTTATTTAGTTTATTTCTGACAATTTCATATGAGTGGTAAATTAATACAATTTCTACCTCTTTTCTCCCCCTAAGTCCTCCTGTTCTCCCCACTTCCTTGTAATCCATGCCTTTTCCTTCGTTGTTATTATTACATGCACACACAAACACACACATAAAAACAAACACAAATACACAGGCTACTGCATCTGCTCTCTTTTAATTCACTCTTCTTCCTTAATTACTATTTCAACACACACACACACACACACACACACACACACACACACATTATGCTACTGCACTCTTAGTGTTGTCTGTATGGCCCCTAGATGAAACAACATGTTTTTAAGGTATAGGTTGGTACAGAAAGGGAGACAGAGCACCCAGTGTGAGCAGGGGCCTAAAGGAAGGACCTTCTTCAAGTATAAAGTACATTTGAGTAGAACAGCCAGCCCATGTCCGATGTCCTACATAAACAGTAGACAAGTTGCTGCCACTGGTGGAGTACTTGGCTCTGTCACAGAAGCAGGCACAACTATGATCAAAGGACTTCTACTCACCCATACTCTATTGGCTCCAAGTAGCATGGAAACCCTGAGCACACACATGTCAACAATATCTATTACTGCATTGCTTATCTGAGTCAATTTTTCTTTTCAAATTAAAACTCTCTCAATAAAAATATTGAATATTGGTACAAACTTTTACCTCATTCTGTAGCAGTTATTACCCACTTGCAGATCTCCTGTCATTGATTAGCAGTCGACTAATAGGCTAGTGACATCAACAGGCAGATATTTTCAGGAACTGACTTTGGGGAAATCACTGTCATTCATCTCAGGTATTTCCCTTTGTATTTGCATCACTTGCATATACAAACTAACCAACTCTCATGAATCATGGACCTCGTGACTCATGGAACTTTGGTCATGTTATTGTGCCGAACCAATGTGTGGCATGAAAGTGTATTTCATATTTAATAATGCACTGGTATACTTTTATCCAAATCCATTATCCACTATATATTGATGTTAAGGTGGTTTTCTAAACATTATTTGTATGTTTGTATGTGTGCATGTGTGGGGGAGGGTGAGAGAGAGAGAGAGAGAGAGAGAGAGAAACCATATTTTAGAAGACCTCATCACACTGATATTTTATTTACAAAGTGATTATTTGCATATGAAATAAAAGAAATAATTGTGAACAATTAATTATTTTTACCTTCCAAGTAAAATTTATTTACTTAGTAACAGAAAAATAATCTTATTCTAGTCAAAAATTTTACCTTCTGCTATTTGATCATTGAAAATTAAAAGTGCTAATAAACAGTTTAATTGAAGCAGAAGGCAAATTTAAGGAGCATTTCACTGTACTTTTCTTTTAGAGCTTTACAAAAAACAAATCTTTTATAAACATATTTTACAAAAACATTCCTATACTGAGACATACAATTCTGGTAAAATGAAAATCAAAAGGTATGAATCAACTCATACCTTTGTGAGAAAAAATTATCTTTGCACATTTTTCATATTTTCATTATGAAAATTAATAAATGTTTTATATCCTAGAAAATCAAAATAGATGTTCACTTTGCATCTGGCATACTGTATAGAGAAAAGCACAAGTGACCCGAGTTCACTGAAGCTGAGAAAAAGAGCCCATGGTGATAATGTATCCACTACTGTGAAATAAGTCGCTTCATAAGCAAAATAAAGATTTCTACAAGCCCGAGAAAACTTGGTTTTGAGACATTTTCTTCTCATAATAAAAAGAATGTCATTTATAGCTATTCTAGGTTTGGAGGAAAGATATATAGGTGATTTAGGTCCCATCTGCAAGTCACTAATGTATTCCACTTTATATATTGATTCTGAATTGTTTCAAACTTCTATTCCCAAATCTAAAATGTCTTCTGCTGTATTTAAGTTACACACACACACACACACACACACACACACACACACACACACACCTCTAAGCCTCCCATTTCTTATCTGTAACTCTGTAGTATTGGTGACATTTACAATATCTTCGAAAAGGGGTTTTATAAGATTCTCTGTGTAAAGCACATTGTCTGGAATGTGGTAAGATTTCATTAACTCTCAGCTATTAATACTACTACTACTGAGATTAAGCTCATACGTGATAGCCTTAAGAGTACGTATTGCTTAAAATAGGCTTGGGTTTGGTTCTTTCCTATAATAGAGTGTGTTATGTTTGGCTTTTAGGATACAAAATTAGGTGCTGTGTCATGGATATGTGCTGTCCATAGACACCTTATGGGATTCTTGAATCTGGAAATTTTTTTTTCATTGGCATAAATTTTCATTTGCCTCTGAATTCAAGGAGCTTATACATTATTTCAAATTAGACAATAAAAGGGGTATAGAAATCCTCTAAGCTCCAACCAAAATCAGCATAGAGAACATTAAATATCTTGATGAAAAAAAAAAAAAAAGGTGTTCCATGACTCAAATACTTGCTGTGCTGTGCTGTGCTGAATAAAATGGAACATTCTCCATTACTGTGATATTCAGAAGTAACATTCAGCTCTTCAAACATGCTAGCAAGTGTTATATGGAATTTCTAATTAAACTCTCATGACAGCCATTAATAGTGGACATTTAACTTCTCTCATGTTATGAAGAAGAAAATTTAAGTGTTTTGAAGTACTAAGTTACTTTCTCATGATTACTGTGACATAGTGTGTTGACTCTTAAAGCCAACTGTCAAGGATCAAAAATTTAACTTAAAATTCTTTAATGGATTTAAGTCAGGTGACTTATCATGAAAAGTAAATCTTTGCATTATTGTTATGAAATTAATAGGTAGTAGGCTAGACTTTCATTTTGAACACAGTTCTCTTGACATCACACCCTACTGAACCATTAAGTATTACCCTCATTTTGCTCTACTGTGTGATGCTATATAACAGTTTATCTACTTTCACTGTTTAAAAATTCCACACATGTATGAAATTCACTTGATCAAATCCACTCCCATGTCCTCCTATATAAACCCCACCATTATTCCTTCCCAAGTCCACTTAGTGCTCCTGTATACACACGAATGTCAGGTAGGACACAGATAGCCTCACAGAACCACATCCCTGAAGAAAATTGACACTTTCTTCCCAGCAGCCATCAGATACCAGGAGTTCTTCAGTAAATGAATGTGCATATTTGCATATGCATATACACAAAATATAATTATTAAAATATTTAAAGCAGGAAATAAAAACACTTAAGCCTATTATACATAACAATAAAAATCTATGTCACACATGGGGAAGAGAGTGGACTACTCAGGAGTGCAAACATCCTGTAAACTCAGGACAGACTGCCACCTCTGCTCACCTCGGCCCACATCCCTGGTACAAGGGGAAACTACACAGTGCCTCTGGACACAGGGATATAGAAAGAGACAGCTGCCAGTTCCTGTGGTTCTGGTCTGTTCCCAGGACTGAATTGAACTGGCCAAACAGCTCCCTACACCCAAATCCCATGGGGGAGAGAGCTGGACCCTCAGAAGTGTGGACACTCCTGAGAAGTCAGAGGAGAAGACCCTCTGCCCACAGTACAGACCCAAGAGGGAATCACATAGTGCCAACTGTGCCTGCTGGGTGCAAGGACCTACAGACAATCAGGGGCAGGACCCTTTGATTCCTGCCCATACCTAGAGCTGGAAGACAGTCTCCAGGAGCATCAACACACCTGAAATCAGAACACCTGTTCTCAGGAAAGGTTGAAAGAAAATAGGAAAATAGTTCTCCAGGAGTGCCAACACAGAGGCCTACAGCAGGGTCAAGTCATTCTCAGAAAGAGCAAGATAAGCAAACACCAGAGACAACCCAATGGCTAGAGGCAAGCGCAGGAACATAAGCAACAGAAACCAGGACTACTTGGCATCATCAGAGCCCAGTTCTCCCACCAACGAAAATACTGGATATCCAAACACACCAGAAAAGCAAGATCTAGATTTAAAATCACATTTTTTTGATAATGATGGAGGACTTTAAGAAAGACATAAAGAACTCCCTTAGAGAAATGCAGGAAAACACAAGTAAACAAGTAGAAGCCCTTAGAGAGGAAACACAAAAATCCCTGAAAGAATTACACAACCAAATAGGTGAAGGAATTGAAAATGGAAATAGAAACAATAAAGAAAACACAAAGGGAGACAACCCTGGATATAGAAAACCTAAGGAAGAGACAAGGAGCCGTAGATATAAGCATCACCAACAGAATACAAGAGATAGAAGAGAGAATCTCAGGGGCAGAAGATACCAAAGAAAATATCGTCACAACTGTCAAAGGTAATGTAAAATGCAAAAAGCTCCTAGCCCAAAACATACAGGAAATCAAGGACACAATGAGAAGATTAAACCGAAGGATACTACTATAGAAGTATACTATAGTACTATAGTATAGAAGAAAGTGAAGACTCCCAACTTAAAGGGCCAGTAAATATACTCAACAAAATTATAGAACAAAACTTCCCTAACCTACAGAAATAGATGCCCATAAACATACAAGATGCCTACAGAATTCCAAATAGATTGGAGGAGAAAAGAAATTCTTCCCATCACATAATAGTTAAAACACCAAATGCACAAAACAAAGAAAGAATATGAAGAGCAATAAGGGAAAAAATGTCAAGTGACATATAAAGGCAGACCTATAAGAATTAAAAGAGACTTCTCACCAGCAACTATGAAAGCCAGAAGATCCTAAACAGATGTCATACAGACCCAAAGAGAACACAAATGCCAGCCCAAGTTACTGTATCCAGCAGAACTTTCATTGACATAGATGGAGAAACCAAGATATTCCATGACAATACCAAATTTACACAATATCTTTCTACAAATTCAGCCCTACAAAGTACAATAGATGGAAAACTCCAACACAAGGAGAGAAACTACATGATACAGAAAGCAAGAATATAATTTCCTTGCAATGAAACCAAAAGAGAGACAAACATAATTCCACCTCAAACAATGAAAATAACAGGAAGTGACAATCACTATTCCTTAATACCTCTCAACATCAACAGACTCAATTGCACAACATAAAGACCTAGACTAATGTACTGGATACATTATGAGGACCCAGCATTTTGCTGCATGCAGAAAACACACCTCAGAGACAAAGACAGACACTACCTCAGAATAAATGGCTAGAAAACAATGTTCTAAGCAAATGGCCTGAAGAAACAAGCTGGAGTTGCCATTCTAATATCAAATAAAATGTTCAACCAAAAGTCATTTAAAAAGATAAGGAAGGACACTTCATATTCATCAAAGGAAAAATCCACCAAGATGAACTCTCAATCCTAAATATCTATGCTCCAAATGCAAGGGCACCTACATTCATAAAAGAAACCTTACTAAAGCTCAAAACACACATTGCACCTCACACAATAATAGTAGGAGATTTCAACACCCCACTCTCATCAATGGACAGATCATGGAAACAGAAATTAAACAGAGACATAGAGAAACTAACAGAAGCTATGGACCAAATGAATTTAACAGATACTTATAGAACATTCCATCCTAAATTAAAAGGATATACCTTCTTCTCAGCATCTCATGGAACCTTTTCCAAAATTGACCATATAATTGGTCACAAAACAGGCCTCAACAGATACAGGAAGATAGAAGTAATCCCATGCATCCTCTCAGATCACCACGCACTAAGACTGCTCTTCAATAAGAACAATAATGACAGAAAGCACACATATACATGGAAGTTGAACAATGCTCTACTCAATGGCAACTTGGTCAAGGAAGAAATAAAGAAAGAAATTAAAGACTTCTTAGAATTTTAGGAAAATGAAGATACAACATTCCCAAACTTATAGGACACAATGAAAGTGGTACTAAGAGGAAAGCTCATAGCTCTGAGTGGCTGCAAAAAGAAACAGGAGAGAGCAAATGTCAGCAGCTTGACAGCACACCTAAAACCTCTAGAACAAGAAGAAATAAATAAACCCAAGAGGAGAAGAAGACAGGAAATAATCAAACTCAGAGCTGAAATCAACCAAGTAGAAATGAAAAGGACTATACAAAGAATCAACAAAACCAGGGGCTGGTTCTTTGAGAAAATCAACAAGATAGATAAACCCTTAGTCAGACTAACCAGAGGTCACAGAAAGTGTATCCAAATTAACAAAATCAGAAATGAAAAGGGAGACATAACAACAGAATGTGAAGAAATTAAAAATATCATCAGATCCTACTACAAAAGCCTATATTCAACAAAACCTGAAAATCTGGAGGAAATGGACAATTTTCTAGACAGATAGCAGGTACCAAAGTTAAATCAGGAGCAAATAAACCATATAAACAACCCCATAACTCCTAAAGAAATAGAAGCAATTATTAAAAGTCTCCCAACCAAAAAAGCCCAGGTTCAGATGGGTTCAGTGCAGAATTCTATCAGACGTTCATAGAAGACCTCATACCAATACTGTCCAAATTATTCCACAAAATTGAAACAGATGGGACACTACCAAATTCCTTCTCTGAAGCTGCAATTATTCTTATACCTAAACCACACAAAGACCTAACAAAGAAAGAGAACTTCAGACCAATTTCCCTTATGAATATTGACACAAAAATACTGAATAAAATTCTCGCAAACCGAATCCAAGAACACATCAAAAATATCATCCATCATGATCAAGTAGGCTTCATCCCAGGGATGCAGGGATGGTTTAATATACAAAAATCCATCAATGTAATACACTACATAAACAAACTCAAGGATAAAAACCACATGATCATTTCATTAGATGCTGAGAAAGCATTTGACAAAATTCAACACCCCTTCATGATAAAAGTCCTGGAAAGATCAGGAATTCAAGTCCATATCTAAACATAGCAAAAGCAATATATAGTAAACCAGTAGCTAACATCAAACTAAATGGAAAAAAACTTGAAGCAATCCCACTAAAATCAGGGACTAGACAAGGCTGCCCACTCTCTCCCTACTTATTCAATATAGTACTCAAAGTCCTAGCCAGAGCAACCAGACAGCGAAAGAAGGTCAAATGGATACAAATTGGAAGGGAAGAAATCAAAATATCACTATTTGCAGATGAGTGTACTAAAGTGACCCCAAAAGTTTGACCAGAGAACTACTTAACCTGATAAACAACTTCAGTAAAGTGTCTGGGTATAAAATTAACTCAAACAAATCAGTAGCCTTCTTCTACTCCAAGGATAAAGTCTGAGAAATAAATTAAAGAAATGACACCCTTCATAATAGCCCCAAATAATATAAAATATCTTGGTGTGACTTTAACCAAGCAAGTGAAAGATCTGTATGACAAGAACTTCAAGTCTCTGAAGGAAGAAATTGAGGAAGATATCAGAAGATGGAAAGAAATTGAGGAAGATATCAGAAGATGGAAAGATCTTTCATGCTCATGGATTGGCAGGATTAATATAGTAAAGATGGCCATTTTGCCAAAAGCAATCTACATATTCAATGCAATCCCCATCAAAATTCCTACTCAATTCTTTACAGAGATAGAAAGAGCAATTTGCAAATTCATTTAGAATAACAAAAATCCCAGGATAGTGAAAACTATACTTAACAATAAAAGTGGGGGATGATTCTGGGGGAATCACCATCATTGACTTCAAACAGTATTACTGAGCAATAGTCATAAAAGCTGTATGGTATTGGTACAGAGACAGGCAGATAGATCAGTGGAACAGAACTGACGACCCAGAAATGAACACACACACCTATGGTCACTTGATCTTTGACAAAGGAGCTAAAAACCATCCAATGGAAGAAAGATAGCATTTTCAAAAAAATGGTGCTGTTCATGTCAGCATGTAGAATGCAGATCGATCCATCCTTATCACTATGTACAAAGCTTAAGTCCAAGTGGATCAAGAACTTCCACATCAGACCAGATACACTCAAACTAATAGAAGAAAAAGTGGGGAAGCATCTGGAACACATGGGCACTGGAGAAAATTTCCTGAACAAAACACCAATGGCTTATGCTCTAAGATCAAGAATCGACAAATGGGACCTCATAACACTGCAAAGCTTCTGTAAGGCAAAAGACACTGTCATTGGGACAAAACAGCAACCAACAGATTGGGAAAAGATCTTTACCAATCCTACATGTGATAGAAGGCTAATATCCAAAATATACAAAGAACCCAAGAAGTTAGACTCCAGAGAGCAAATAACCCTATTAAAAATAGGGTACAGGGCTAAAGAAATCATTCTCAGCTGAGGATTATTGAATGACCAAAAAGCACCTAAAGAAATGTTCAACATCCTTAGTCATCAAGGAAATTCAAATCAGAACAACCCTGAGATTCCACCTCACACCAGTCAGAATGGCTAAGATAAAAAACTCTGGTGACAGCAGATGCTGGCAAGGATGTGGAGAAAGAAGAACACTCCTCCACTGTTGGTTGGATTGCAAACTGGTACAACCACTCTGGAAATCAGTCTGGAGATTCCTCAGAAAATTGTACGTTGCACTACCTGAGGACCCAGCTATACCTCTCTTTGGCATGTACCCAAAAGATGTTCCAATATACAACAAAGACACATGCTCCACTATGTTCATAGCAACCTTATTTATAATAGCCAGAAGCTGGAAAGAACCCAGAGGAATGGATTTTAAAAATGTGTTACATCTATACAATGGAGTACTATTTAGCTATCAAAAACAATGACTTCATGAAATTCATAGGCAAATGGAATGAACTAGAAAATAGCATCCTGAGTGAGGTAACTCAATCACAGAAAAACACACTTGGTATGCAGTCATTGATAAGTGGATATTAGCCCAAAAGCTGGAATTACCCAAGATGCAATCCACAGACCACAGGAAGCTCAAGAAAAAGGATGACCAAAATGTAGATGCTCCCACTCCTTCTTAAAAGGGGGAAAAATATCCATAGGAGGGGATATGGAAGCAAAGTTTAGAGCAGCGACTAAAGGAATGGCCATTCAGGGCCTGCCTCACATGTGGCCCATATATATACAGCCACCAAAACTAGATAAGATTGATGAAGCTAAAAAAATGCATGCTGAAAGGGACCAGATATAGATCTCTCCTGAGAGACACATCCAGAGCATGTCCAATACAAAGGTCAATGCTAGCAGCAAACCACTGAACTGAGAACAGGACCCCCTTTGGGGGAATTAGAGGAAGTATTGAGTTGCAGGAGCTTGCAACCCCATAAGAACAACAACGCCAACCAACCAGAGCTTCCAGGGACTAAACCACTACTGAAAGACTATACGTGGACTGACCAAGGGCTCCAACTGCATAGGTAGCAGAGAATAGCCTTGTTGGGGCACCAGTGGAAGGGGAAGCACTTGGTCCTGCCAAGGTTGGACCCCAAGTGCAAGGGAATATGGGGGCAGTAAGGGGGATGTATAGGGGAATACCCCTATGGGGGAGGGAATGGGGGAGGGAATGGGGGCTTATGGACAGGAAACCGGGAAGGGGAATAACATTTGAAATGTAAGTAAAGAAATACATCTAATAAAATGTTTTTTAAAAATCTACTTGAAAAAAGAAATTTAGGAAACAGTTTCATTGACAGTACATGAAATAGAATAAAATATTTAAGAATATTTTCACCAAGAAGGAAAACCATGTGACTTATTTCTATTCTTTACAAATCATCTGACTTAGGTCCCTTTGCTCTTTGCCAACAGCATAGTTTTCTTCAGTCTTGGCTCCTATGCCTTTGTGCTCCCCCATCCCTTGTTGTTTTTGTGTTTTGTAGAAACTTTCTCTAAGGAAAAAAGCTTTTTAGACTTCATCTTAACAGCAAAATCCTTAAGATGAAGAATGATGTCCCAATGGGAGGTGAAACATCCCATCCCACAGGCAAGCTCAGGGAGTAAATAAATCAAAAGCTTCAGGAAGTTTTGATGCTGAGCAGATTCACTAGGTCCCTCAAGAGTACATAATCAGTGAGGGCTGCTGAGTGACGCTCTCAGACCAGCCATGATTCCTGAAAGAAGCAGAGAGCAGATGAGCTGTCTAGCAGAGGCTCAGAACAACTTTTACCTGGAAAGGACACTCTCATCTGTTGAGTGACTTGCAGGTTATGCTCTAAGTCTCCAGCTTTTATAACTGTGACTCACATTGAGGTGACTTTTTGATGATGTACCTGTCTTCAAGTTATTTCTATTGCTGTAGTAACCCCTCACCTACAAGGAGCCCCAATAAAACTCACTGATTCACACCACGTTGGAATTCGGTGGTACTCATGTGTGTTGTGAGCTCCTCATCTAAGGTAAGTAGATGTTTCCTCATGTCTATCTAATCACAGTGCCAATCTGCTGTCCCTGTTCCACAGGTTCCTCCCTCCACTACTCTCTAGAATGCTTCAGACATCTTCCTGCCACTTTGTCCAGAGCATAGCTGTTCACCGCCTTTATTGCTGCTATGGCCACTCCATCGATACTTTTGAAGTCTCTCTGTGTTATCAGTTCATCCTGATCCACCAATGATAAAGGTCTTACAAGGAAGAGAGAAAAAATAGAGAGAAGTCAAGAAGTCTTGTAATAAACCCCAGGGTTGCTGTACCTGTGGATAGCATAGGAGGGCATCTCATGGCTGACTGAAAAAGTAATAAGAACTGCCTGAGTATGTAACCACGAGTGTCATTTGGCAAGGGCAATTGTCTACCCATTGCAAAAAGTGCAAATGAAGGACTGTGATCTGACTAATGCTGGCCCATCATGGAAAGCCTTCCCTCTCTGACAAGCATGAAGATGGCTGTAGAACAATCTAGAGCTCCTCAGAGATTGTCCTGTGAGGCATTATGTTTTTCAAGGCCCAAGTAGTTTATGTGGAGTATCCCTAATGAAATCTTGTTTTCTGCTACAGCCATAGAAGAACTCTACAGCTACAATTGAGTTGCCATGAGAGCAGTCCAGCTGGCTACCTGAAAAGGGTCTCTTCCGCTAACTCCTGGTTGCTTGTTGAAAACTTCTAGGAATAAAGAATAGGATAGCAAATGCCTTTTTTTAAAAACAGTGCTGCCCATTGGCAGGAAACACACAAGAATACATACCATGAACTCTTATTGAAAGGATAATATAGAACTAACAATTTAATAGCATTTAACAGTACTTAATAGTATTTAAGAACACTTGAGAATGTCTTCCTTTATTCTACTGCTACAAAGAGGAGAGCTTCTCTGATCTGTCTCACAACCAAGGAAGATCTTTAGCTTTCACTCTTGGCTTTGTCTTGTCTTGTGGAGACAATTAGAATCACAATCCAGTGATGCAATGTTTCAGAGTTCTTTGTGTTCCTCAGTCTACTCATGGTAATCTTGCCAATGAGAATGTCACAGCATCAGTGCCATTCCCTGCCCTACATCTCCATTTGCCCAAGGGTTGGTACCCAGACTTAAGACATCAATTGTCTAGTAGAGTTAATCTTTGCTCACGGCTTTTATTACCACCCCTCCACAACCTGGAGCTTCATAGATATTGTATGTTAAGTTGAAAATAATTTTGTCTATCTGCTGGCTTGAATTATGTAAGTCTGAAGTCTTTACAAACTAGTTTGGAAATAATTTGAGAGTGATAGGAAAGTTCTTGTGGTAAAGTTTCATTTTTAAAGATTTTGAAAAGCTTTGAAAATATCATTGATATTAGAAAGGCTCATAACTAAACAAGGTGTTTTTCTCATTTATACTGTGATATTTTCTGATCATTTAGAAAGTTAGCTTTTGCTTTGCTCTCCTACACTTCCCTACTACAACTTAAAGACAGTTTCAGCAAGAAGTTATCGTCTGAGTTTCCTGTATTTAAGCATGAGTCTCGAGCTTCTATTCGGTGAGAACAAAGGTCTACATAGATAAGAAATTTACTCCAATGGAGTAAGAGCTGAATGTACACAGGCATGCACAGGTGCATGTGACTTACAATCCTTTCTGGAGGAACCAAAGAAGACAGTACCTGCTAATGGTGCAGTTCCTAGACAGGCATGGGTGTTGGGACTGTCACAGCAGCGTTCAATCCCAGTGACCCCAAAGTCTCAGCTCTAGGCAGCATCTAGTACCCTAACTCCAGTCATCAGAAATCTGTGTGATTTTAAAAGAACAGTAGCAGAACACCCTTTACAGGACTCGTGGAAATGATGTATGTCTTCTATATGTTCATCCCACTGAAAATCACATGTGGCTCAGAAATTACTTACAGACAATGTCTCTGATTCCATTGTAAATCATAATTCCCCAGATCATACCACGAGACTATTTTGTGTTGGACATCCATGGTAGAGCTTAATTTAACAAAATCAGAAGTGTAAGGACTGACATTTGGGGGTGATCCTAAATCTCATGATCATATTTTCTCAAGGAGTTGGAAGGAATGTATAATGAAGATTGAATCACTTCTTAATACACACATGAGTTTCTGAGCAGAGAATATCATGTTTCCCTTAAATCAGTGAAAAAGAAAAGTCACAAAATGCTGAAATGACCTCAGGGTTGCAACTCAGTTAAAATTGCAACACAGTGTTGTTGTTGTTGTTGTTGTTGTTGTTTTGTTCTTTCAGAATAAAAGGTATTAAAGAATGTCAAAAAATCAGTTTAGCTTAGGTTTAGGTCTAGGGCATGAAGGATATAGCTCAATAATTAATCATTTACCTGCTGTACACCAGGGTCAAGATTCAATTTCTAGCAACGGAAGAATAAAACTTAGGACTAATACTTATTTTAAAATGGCATTTCCATAATTAAACAAACCAAGATGTGAAGTCTAAAAAAGGAAAGATAATTAGGTTAGACCATACCCGTCTTAAGGTTGTGTCATCTGTGGTGTAGGGGTAGCGAGTCCTTCATGATTCTACTAACCCTTTGACTGTCCTTTATTTCTGTCCATAAAAGAATAGCTTCTAACATCTTATGAAGCAATCTCAAAATTACAGAGATACAGCAAAACTAGTGAAAATGATATAAAATATGCTCTTTGTAGATACCCCATAACACTGACGGTGCTTACAAGTATATAAAAGCTCGATAAAATCCACTCTAAAGCATTTATACCTTTTTGTTAAGTCGTCTATGTACACTATGGTTTCATGCGCTGTGCACCATGCATCATGAAGAGGCTTCAGCACACTAGATAGCAATTTCGCCATGTATTTCACTTTAATTTGTATGTATGAAGCACAGGGGAGCATTCCGTTTTCATCCTTTATGTCCAAATTATCAGATAAGCCAAAGTTACACAAGAACTAAAGAAGAATTTATTTATGAATTCAGATGGCCCAATTGCTCAGAAATATAAATTTATGAAATGTAAATGAAACCAAGTATTGTCTAAAGGCAATTAGGGGGTTGGTCAAATTTGCCAGAATTTTAAACAGACTATGTGGAAAGTAACTCAAATAATGACTTCTTGAAAGAGAATATGTATTCTTACATTTGCAACTGTAATGAAATAAGAACTTTTTAAAAGGAAAACTAAAAGCGAATGACTTCTTTGCATACAAAGACCATCGAAGATGTTACCCTCAGAATTCTTACTCTGATTCTATGTAACAAAAGCAGCCTATTGTAACAAGCACTTTTTTTGGTATTTTCTAGTAAAACGCATATGCTAACATTGAGCGTTGTAAGGGTTAGTATTGTCCACTTGATAGGTTATGCAGTCTCCTAGGAGACAAGCCTCCAGGCACATCTGTGAGAGACTTTCTTAGCTTTGGAGCATGTCTGTGATGGTTTGTGTCGATTTGCTACTTGATGGGAAGACACATCGTAAGGGTAGGCAACTCGGCTCCTTTAAATCAGGTTCTGAAGTGTGGACAAGCAAATGCCCTTCTGGTTGTCCTATCTAACTGCACATAATACAATGAGCCCAAGCAACAAGCTCCTGCCTCATTGATTTCCTCAACAGGACAGACAGCACCTCTGAACTAGGAACTAGAATTTCCTTTTCCTTAAGTTGCCTTTGTCAGAGTATTTTAAAAACTATTTTAATTTTTACTTATTCCTCGTGTGTGTGTGTGTGTATGTGTATGTGTATGTATGAGTGTGTGTATGTGTGTGCACCCATACACATGTGCATATGTATGTAGCTACAAAGGCCAGAAAAGGGTATTGGGCCTGATGGAGCTGAATTTACAAATAGAGTTGTGAACCGTGTAGTTTCTGAGACTAGAATTCTGCTCCTATGAGAAAGGACCAGTACCGCTAACTGCTGAGCCACCTCTCCAGTGTTTTGTCAGATATGTTATCACAGTGACAGAGAAGTAACTAAGACACGCATCCGTTCCATCTTTCATAGTCTCTGTGCTTGGTTGTGCTTCAGTGTTGGTTTTCATGTAAGAGCCTTTTTACCTAACAAACAATTGCAAAGATGCAGTTGGTTTTCCAGAACTTGTAAGAAAGGTTTCCTCTACCCACAATGCCTACCACTGATTCAACATATCATCTACTGTCCATTCCACAACAGTCCTTCCAAAATAACCAGAATATACTTATAGTATCAAATACAGGTGAGTACAGAATGTGGTTCTGAAGTATTTCCAAACTGTTGGATCTAAAGAAACCCAATACGTAGCCATTCTATGTGATTTCTCCTAGAAGTTTCCTACTGAAGGAAACTAGGCTCATTCTGGTAAAATAGAAAGGAAAAAAAGCAGGGCTGACATGAATGAAGCCCTGCTTCATCCAGTAGCAACCTTTAGATGGGACAGAAGATGAATAGTTACAAAATCTCTATCACAGAATGATCGGTCAGTCTATAAAGTAGAGGGAACACACTGTAACAATCCCTAGTCTAAAGGATGCAGGAAAGAATCTGAAGCTAAAAGAAGATATAACCGTTTATGCTGTCTGTTTATTTTATATAAAGGAAGAAAAAATAAAAAATTGACTTTTTAAATAATCTTGTTTGCTTTGGATGCTAGAGAGGAAAAGGGAAGCAAGCCAGAAATAAAGTCATCCTCTGGCAACATGCTAGGAAAGTAATTAATGTACTTATACTGCTGGACTGATAAACTTCACATTTTAGATTGTAAGATGAGTAAGTTGTAGCAGCCCATGTAGTATAACTGTACAGTACAAACACTGGAGGACCGAGCCAGAGGAGAAGGATGGAGTTTACAACCAGTTTCCTGTTTCCTTTAGAATCTTGGAAGCCCAGTGTTAAAAAAATGATCCAAATAACATCGTTGATATCCTCAAAAGGGAGCTCTTATAAGGATGGGCTAGGAGGGAGAACAACCAGCATCCTAGCCCTACCACAGCATATGAAAAATGGACAAGGACATGGTACATTTGAGAGCCCCTTTCAAGGGTAAGAGCTCATACTCAGTCCATCTCAAACGTAACAAATAATTCCTAAGTCTCAAAATTACTACTAATTGGTGAGTCACATATACTGGGTATCTTGATTTTCCACTCATCCCTCAACATACTTTTTTTTTTTTTTTGGTTCTTTTTTTCGGAGCTGGGGACCGAACCCAGGGCCTTGCGCTTCCTAGGCAAGCGCTCTACCACTGAGCTAAATCCCCAACCCCTCAACATACGTTTTTAAAACCAGCTTTTTAATTTTTAATGCTTTGATTGTGAACAAATAAGAGTTTTCTTGTATATACTGAAAAATCTATATATAAACTTAGGGCTTTTCTTTAAATTAGACAATAGTAAATGTTTCAGCGAAGCTGTCCTTTATCCAAACTATTCTGTGTAGTAGTAAGAGATATCCAATGCTTCCCTTCCCCAGTCTTTTATCTGAGTATGACATCCTGAGCTAACGTCAGCTGATTCATATATAATTGTACATGCTGAGTTGAATTGAACTGTCTTCAACGAAACTGTACTGGACAAAGTTCAGTTGAATTGAGGATGAGTTGAGTTAACTTGGTTGGTTGTAAATTGAGTTTAATTCAGCGAAATCCAATGAATTGATGAAATCAGAGAGATTAGATTCTAAAAGACAAGTTCCAGGTGGGAGACTCTGCTTTCCTGCTTCCTTCCTTTATCCCTGGGATCTGGGATATGTTTTAGTACAAAGCTTATATTCAACAAATTTGTGAAATTTAAATGGAAAGTAAAACAGCTGTGTTTTATAATCAATTCATTTAGTAACTGTGGGGTGCACTCTATTGTATGGTAGGAAGATAGAGCATGAACAAGAGAGATGGTGTTGGGAAACTACTTTGCTGTTAGCCTTAACCCAGTACCTAGGCAAATAAGCTGCAGAGAAACTGAGTTAAACTGATTTTGTAACTACTGGAGAGCTACTCACACCGTGTGCAGTGTGAACAATACACACTGAACTTGAGTTTGTGCAGTGGAGTAGCCTAGTAAGTGATGGAAACAAATCCCGTGCTGGGCTCAGCCGGTAGGGTTGTATCCCATGACAGGTCACTGATTTACACAAGTGGAAATAGTAGTTCTCTGTTTCACTAACCAAGCTGCCTGCCTTTTGTGTTCAAACTCATGAAATCCTCAAAGGATTTTCTCAGTTCATCACGTGGCTAAGACACAAGTCACGAATGTTGCTGGTTGACATTTCACTTCAAGCAGAGTAACACCCTGACTGTGCATGGTTTCTGAAATGTCCATCTAACTGCAGAGTGACGACTACTTAGAAGGCATGAGGTCCAGGTACTCCAGTATTAGTTTCTAAAGATGTGACACTGATGCTTTGCTCTGTGTCTTTGCTTTCTCCTATGCTTCTAATTTTTAATGGCTGCTGAATCTCCTGCCCACAAGCCACATCCTGCAGATCTATTCCTCTAGGATCTAAGATTACTTTCTGTTCCTGCTCTATACTTCTCCATAGTCTCATGCTCCTGGCTCCAAATACCACCCAATGGTATTGGCATCTCACATTCTAACCTTATCTCTATTTCTGCTCTATTACCTGGTTTGCAGATACTTCAAATGTCTCCCAAGAAGCTTAAAACAGTGACTAGTTTTGTTCTTGAAATACAGCTTCCTTTCTGTGCCCTCTGCTTTGCCTTAAATGCTATTCATTGGTGTCTCATTCCTCAAAGCTGGGAAGTTATTCCTGATTGCCTCTCTTCTAATTCTTGTTTACCACTTCCAGTTCCTAGGTAGAGAAGTGATTTCCATTATAAGTGCTGAGAATTCTGATGCTGGGGAACTAGTTAGAAAAGCAGGTCCACAGGGACAGCTGAAACCCAGCCCCAAGGAGTGACTTCAGGCCAGACCAGAGGTAAGACCAACTTTTCTGCTCCAAGTGACCTGCCTGATGGACTCAGGACACACAAAGGCAAAATTCATCTGGGACCAGACACTTCTGGTTTCTAGCTGGCACCTGAACCTCGCAGATCCTGGCCCACAGTTCCCTGCTCCCAAACCCAGTGGCAGAGAGAGCAGACCGCCCAGAAGTGTGGGCAATCCTGAGACTGCAGGGCAGGAGAGACAGCCACTTCTGCCCACCTTTGCCCACATCCTTGGCCCAAGAGGAAATTGCATAGTGCCTCTGGGCACAGAAAGATTGCAGCAGTTAAGCTGCAGGAACCCTGTGGTCCAGACTGCGCACAGATCTCAAAAGGACCTGGTCAAACAGCTCCCCTGACCCAAATCCCATTGGAGGGAGAGCTAGACCTTCAGAGGGGCAGACATGACTGGGAAACCAGAGGAGACTACTCTCTGCCAACATTTCTGACTCTAGAGGAAAACACATAACACCATCTGGGCCCCTTGCACAGAGGGTTCTTGGAGAAGTAAGGGCAGGCCCTTCTGGTTCCCACCCACAGGGACAGCTGAAAGCCAGTGGACAGGAAAGACTACACAACTGAGAGCAGAACACTCTGTTCCCATAACTGGCTGAAAGAAAACAGGAAAACAGGTCTACAGCACTCCTGACACACAGGCCTATAGGATGGTCAAGTCACTCTCAGAAATAGCAAAACAAGGTAACACCAGAGACAACTGATGGCAAGAGGCAAGCACAAGAACCCAACAACAGAAACCAAGACTACAAGGCATCATCAGAGCCCAATTCTCCCACCAAAGCCAACACTGAATATCCAAACACACCAGAAAAGCAAGATTTAGATTTAAAATCACATTTGATCATGATGATACAGGACTTTAAGAAAGACATAAAGAACTCCCTTAGAGAAATGCAGGAAAACACAAGTAAACAAGCAGAAGCCCTTAGAGAGGAAACACAAAAATCCCTGAAAGAATTCCAGGAAAACACAATCCAACAGATGAAGGAATTGAAAATGGAAATAGAAACAATAAAGAAAGCACAGGGGGAGACAATCCTGGATATAAAAAACCAAAAGAAGAGACAAGGAGCCGTAGATACAAGCATCACCAACAGAATACAAGAGATAGAAAAGAGAATCTCAGGAGCAGAAGATTCCATAGAAATCATCAACACAACTGTCAAAGATAATGTAAAATGGAAAGAGCTACTGGCCCAAAACCTACTGGAAATCCAGGACACAATAAAAAGATCAAACCTAAGGAAAATAGGTATAGAAGAGAGTGAAGACTCCCAACTCAAAGGACCAGTAAATATCTTCAACAAAATCATAGAAGAAAACTTCCCTAACCTAAAGAAAGAGATGCCCATAAACATACAAGAAGCCTACAGAACTAAAAATGGATTGGACCAGAAAAGAAACTCCTCCCATCACATAATAGTCAAAACACCAAATGCAAAAACCAAAGAAAGAATATTAAAAGCAGTAAGGGAAAAAGTCAAGTAACATATAAAGGCAGACCTAGCAGAATTATACCAGAATTCTCACCAGAGACTATAAAAGCCAGAAGATCCTGGACAGATGTCATAAAGACCCTAAGAAAACACAAATACCAGTCCAGGTTACTGTATCCAGCAAAACTCTCAATTAACATAGGTGGAGAAGCCAAGATATTCCATGACAAAACCAAATTTACACAATATCTTTCTACAAATCCAGCACTACAAAGGATAATAAATGGTAAAGCCCAACACAAGGAAGCAAGCTACACCCTAGAAAAAGCAAGAAACTAATCATTTTCCAACAAAACAAAGAGAAAAGAAGCACACAAACATAATCTCACCTCCAAATACAAAGATAACAGGAAGCAAGAATCACTATTCCTTAATATCTCTCAACATCAATGGACTCGATTCCACAATAAAAAGACACAGATTAACAAACTGGATACGTAATGAAGACCCAGCACTTTGCTGCCTACAGGAAACACATCTCAGAGACAAAGACAGACACTACCTGGAGAAAAAAACTTCCCAAGCAAATGGTCTGAAGAAGCAAGCTGGAGTAGCCATTCTACTATCGAATAAAATAGATTTTCACCCAAAAGTCATCAAAAAAGATAGAGAAGGACATTTCATATTCATCAAAGGAAAAATTCACCAAGATGAATTCTCAATCCTAAATATCTATGCTCCAAATACAAGGGTACCTACATACATAAAAGAAACCTTACTAAAGCTCAAAACACACATTGCACCTCACACAATAATAGTAGGAGATTTCAACACCCCACTCTCATCAATGGACAGATCATGGAAACAGAAATTAAACAGAGACGTAGACAGACTAAGAGAAGTCATGAGCCAAATGGACTTAACAGATATTTATAGAACATTCTATCCTAAAGCAAAAAGATATACCTTCTTCTCAGCTCCTCATGGTACTTTCTCCAAAATTAACCATATAATTGGTCACAAAACAGACCTCAACAGATACAGAAAGATAGACATAATCCTATGCGTCCTATCAGACCACCACGGGCTAAAGCTGTTCCTCAATAACAATAAGGAGAGAACGCCAAAATATACATGGAAGTTGGACAATGCTCTACTTAACCTGGTCAAGGAAGAAATAAAGAAAGAAATTAAAGACTTCTTAGAATTTAATGAAAATGAAGGTATAACATACCCAAACTTATGGGACACAATGAAAGCTGTGCTAAGAGGAAAACCCATAGCTCTGAGTGCCTACAGAAAGAAACAGGAAAGCATATATCAGTAGCTTGACAGCACACCTAAAAGCTCTAGAACAAAAAGAAGCAAATACACCCAGGATGAGTAGAAGGCAGGAAATAACCAAACTCAGAGCTGAAATCAACCAAGTAGAAACAAAAAGGACTATATAAAGAATCAACAGAACCAAAAACTGTTTTTTTTTTTTGAGAAAATCAACAAGATAGATAAACCCTTAGCCAGACTAACCAGAGGACACAGAGAGTGTGTCCAAATTAACAAAATCAGAGATGGAAAGAGAGACATAACAACAGACTCCGAGGAAATAAAAAAAAATCATCAGATCCTACTACAAAAGCCTATATTCAACAACATTTGAAAATCTGGAGAAAATGGACAATTTTCTAGACAGATAGCAGGTATCAAAGTTAATCAACAACAAATAAATCATCTAAGCAAACCCATAACTCCTAAAGAAATAGAAGCAGTCATTAAAAGTCTCCCAACCAAAAGGAGCCCAGGTACAGATGGGTTCAGTGCAGAATTCTACCAGACCTTCATAGAAGACCTTATACCAATACTATCCAAACTATTCCACAAATACTGCTCACTTCCATACCCCCACCTCTCTTGCTGTCTCATATATATATAATTCCCCTCATTAGTAAGAGGAAACAGACACAGAAAGGCAACTAGTAGATCTATTTTTAGAATTCAGGCTGATTCCTTTGTTCATGCTCTCAGTGTCTATGCAAAAACTGGGCAAAGGATACTTTAAACAGATACTAATATGCAGAACCTAATCTTTGATAAGAGATATATACATATGTCATCATTTCACTGGACAAATGAAATGCTTCCTTAAACAGTCTCAGTCAAGCCACTCCTTAACCCAGGCTCAATAAGTGTCTTTCCACCAAGGACCAGTTAGCATATATTTCCAGCTTACTTTGTAAACTGCCCATAATTCCAACTATCCACTTCTGCCTTGATGATAGAAAAGCAGCCATAGAAGGTACATAAGCAATTGGATATGGCTGGGTTTTCATCAAAATATATTTGCAAAAAAGAAGCATGTGGTCCATTTCCCACATGGGTATGAGTGACCTTTCAAAGCCATTTACTGGCATCCTGACGTCCTAGGTACAGCATCCAATGTCCTTATAGTATTCATTAAAGGACTGCATTATTTCACTCCGGTTTCCTTTCATCTGCCCTGCCTATGCACTTCCCCTCCCCTGCTCAATAATCCAGCCAGGCTGGACCATCTCTTTTCAAAGATTAGGTTCTGCATATTAGTATCTGTTTAAAGTATCCTTTGCCCAGTTTTTGCATAGACACTGAGAGCATGAACAAAGGAATTAGCCTGAATTCTAAAAATAGATCTACCAGTTGCCTTTCTGTGTCTGTTTCCTCTTACTAACGAGGGGAATAACATTACCTATCTCATCGGGCTTCCTAGGAGGCTTTCATGTAGGATTCTTAAAAACCTGTTTAAAAAGTAAGAGTATTAGGTAATACTATGCCTATATTGATGGGACATGTGCACAAAGAAACTATTTGTAACTGGGACCATTCTTTAAAAAAAAGCAGAAAACTGACATTCACAAGAAGTATTTATTAAGGATATAAGTATATAAGTATCTACCTATTTTAAAAAAATAACTAGGTTTACAGTGGCTATATAGTGTGATACCAACTGCCCTTTCTGCTGGAAAGCAGTCCCTTGTGTTGGTTTTCTATCAGTTGATCCAAAGATGACCCAGACAGACTTCTAAGAAAGCTTTAGTTTGCAGAACAATAACCAACATGAAGATGTCACAGCCAACTGCACGGTTCTCGAGTTTTTCCAGGGCGTGGTGTTTTATGAGGATCCCTGTGCATTGCTGCTACAGAAAAATAGTGCTGGTTCAGAACAACTGTCCCCAGAGAGCAGATTCTCATCCCTGCAGCACAGCATGCAGTCAATTTAAAGTAAATGTTAAATTCTCTGACTACCAATTCAATTAACCAGTGAGGCCTGGAATGCTGTAATTAACACTTAACATAAAAGCAGGAAAAACTGTTTACTGGTATCTAAGCGGTGTCTGTTTGTGTTAATTATTCAAGACTGGTTAGCAGTGACTTCGGATTCCCTGCTCTTTGTAAAGACACACATATTTGAGGTCAGACAATGGGTCTAGAGAAACAATAAGAAACAATGAGTAACTTTTAAGTTTCCCTGTGGATTGTTTTGTTGTCTGTCACTTTTTTACAGATTGTGTCTGTGTGTCAAATAACAATCGTCAGTCCATGGACTGAAAAGCAACCGATGTGCATTCACTGGCCAGTAAGTTCTTAGTCAGCAAAATGCATTTCTTGTCTTGGAGCTTTGTGGTCTGTGAGGGGTGGGGAACCAATGCTTCTAGAATGAACCACATTATACTGGCCCTTCTTGGCAAGCTTATTGATTGATTAGGGCTTTAAGGAGAGGTAGGAAAGTTACCGCTCCAGACCTCCCTACAAATTATCTTCAGACATTTTTAACCCCTTCATAGCCATTTATTACCTCCCTCTTTAGGTGACTTAATGACTTGTGAGCCTTAAGTCATCCTTCAGACTGTTCCTAAAACCACTAAGCTCCACCAACCAAATGGTTTAAACCAAATGGTTTAAAAGGCTGTGAGATAGCACTTGTGCTTGGTAGTGGAGGTGTCCACGCTTAGCTGTAACCACCCCCTCCTTCTCAAATACCTAATGATGCATTTGAAAGTACCCCGATTTGTGACTATTGCTATAAAAACTGCATGAAACTGTTACCATGTTGGAACATGGAATTTAGGTAACCTTCATCTGCCTTCAGTGGTGGTCACTCATATTAGGCTCCAGAATAAATTGTTCCTTATTCCGGTTGAGAGAGAATTGTATCATTGTTTTGACAGTGGCATTAGCATTATGCCTAAGTATCTGGTATGAATTTCCTTTTCCTTTACTTTCTTCTCCCATATTTTATTAAGATGTAGGTTGAATTATCTAGCTCATTTCATGTCCCAGCAGTTTTGATTGACTACTAGGAGATATGTATATGATATATACATACATATATACACACACATATGTAAACAATATGTATGATAAACAATAGAAACATAAACTACTTAAATGCAAAAAAGAATATTTTTTCTATTGATCTCAGATATGGGTCCCAAGTCCTTGTAGTTGAGAGCCTAGTCTCTCACACTGGAACTTGATGGAAGTCTGAGTTTGTTTTTTTTTCATTGTAGTAATACTGCCAAGGCTAGAATAGGAACAAACTTTTTTAAAACTTAATTTCTCTGTTGGTGTTTTTATTTTCCACGCTGACATCTGTCCTGTGAATCTAGTTGGTATGTATAATACACATACACACACACACACACACACATACACACTCACACACACACACACACATTTCCCTTTGTGTGTATTCTGTATGTATATTTAATAGCCAGTATGGAATTAATAACATTTCTCTTGTACAGCTTTATGCTACATGTTATAGAAATTAATTTCCAGCTAAGGTTCTCATTACTGTGTTCTCATTCTTCAGCACATTGCTTAACATTCTCAATATTTAATTTGTGTTTTACATTTTGAGCAGTGAATTTAAAGATCTAGCTGGGGTTTAATATTTAGCTACATTTTCTAATATCATTTATTAGTATATTCCTGTCTCATTACTATATGACTTCCTTTACCATATAGTAAGTTCTTATGTCTATATCAATTTGCTTTTATTCATCTGTTTAATTAATATATATTAGTATTGATTCACTATTTTATACTTATTATGGAAAGTCCTTCCATTTTATTATTTTCAAAATATCACTGAGTTTGCTCATCATTGGTTATTCCAGAGGAATACCATCAAGTATATTCTATGTGAAGACCTCTCAGATTAGATACGTTATATCTTTATAACATGAGCAGAAACTCCAATAATGTATAATATTTTGTCTTAGTTTCACAATAGCCTATTTCAGGGACATTCTGTATAATATATTTCTTCCTGTTCAGACAGATAAAATTATAGCTAGTTTTAAGTGAGGAAGCTGAAGTTCAGAGAGATAAGTATCACATTCAAGGTCATAAAACTAATGCATTGCTGGCGTAGAATTGAAATTCGTCCATCTGTGTTTATATGCATATATTTACTTCAAGGACATTAGTCTTATAATGCTTCACACTGTCCATTTCAAATGGAGAAATCAATAGTTTCCTTGTTTTTATGTATTGTAATCCATATTTAGAGAGAAGAAAGAATGTTTAATGTAAAAATAAAGGGAATAAAAGAGAAAATATGACTGGAGAAAGGCCTGACTGGAAGAGACCCACCCTTCGATGGCCTTCTGAGTTGGGTGGTATAGACAGGTGAGCGTGAGGTGTCTCTGACATACACAGCAAGCAGGTACACAGGTCAACCAGGGGCTTCCCACACAATATTCAATGAACCCTGAACTCCATTCTTAAGGTGTACTTAAATATACTCAGTTTTATTTGAAAATACACAAACATGATGGGAACTTAAAAATAAAGGTAAGAACTATTCTAGATTGGGCAAAGTGGCTCTTGCCTGTAATCCTCTGTCAAGAGGATACAGTAGAAGGAACCACGTGTTAGCCTGATTTGATCTATATCATGTGTTCCAGGAAAGAAAAGAAGGAAAAATAAATTTTAAGTTTAAAACAAAATATCCTTCCATAGCCATCAACATGGTACCTCTTCATCTGGCTACTTTAATTTACTCTGATTTATCTCATTTGTTACATAAGAAAATGGGTCCAAGATAATTTTGCATAAAACAAAATACAAAACTATTAAGTTGCAGAAATAAATCTATGACTTTGTCCCTCTCCCTTAGACAATGAAGTTGAGTCAAAGCTACGAGGCCTTTAATGGTAGCCAAGCCTGTGAAGGTATGCTTATCCTGTCTAGGTCTTCTGAGACATCTGTAGTCACAAGCAATGACGAAAGGTAAACTGTGTTGGCTTTCCTCTGCTTTTCCTGTTTGTTCTAGTTTTATTTCAGCTGCCATAATTAAATTCCCCAACCAAAAGAAACTTAAGGGAGAAAAATGCTCTGTTTCTGCTTACAATTGTAGGTGACAGCCCATCATTATGAGGAAAGGAAAGGAGGAACTTCAAATATTCATACCACACCCACAGTCAGGAGCTAAGAAACAGCTCTGCACCCATGCTCAGAAGCTGGCCTGATTGTTTGTGCTTAGCTTCCTCTCTCACTTTTATACAGTTTAAGACTCCCTGTCTGGATAACGATGCTCCTAACATGGGGCTGGGTACCAGGTAATTTAAGACAGTCCCACACAGACATTCCTACATACCACCCTGATATAGACAATCCCTCACTGAAATTCTTTTCCAAAGTCCTTATATGCTGTATTAGGTTGACAATGAAATCTCATCATTATACCACGTCCAAGGAGAAGTCAAATCCAAAAATGTCCTTGATGAAGAAGGAGAAACCAGAAAAGCATGTGGAAACTGTTGGTATTCTGTCTAAGGTCCACCCCCACACTACCTGGCAGCAGCCAGGTATGCGCTGCTAGCAACAGCCAGCTGTGCCTGACTATATAAGGGGCTGCTTGCCCCCTCCTCTCCCTCTTTTACTCTCTGTTCTCTGTTCTTGCCTCCTTCCCCCTTCCCACCATGTGCCCACAGACAGCTTCCTTTCCTCTCTTCTACTCTTCTCTTATTAAACCTCTCCACATGAAACCATGTTGGCTTGGTGTGTTCTGTCCAGGCATGGGCCGAGATTTAAACCCTAACAGAAACTGAATGAGCAAACAGCTTCTGATGCACAAGAGACATGCTCTCTCATGTCATCAAGTGGGCTTTCCCTTTGTTTGCCTTAATGTGATCCCTATTTCAGGTCCCTTAATTCTAGAGTCACATGATTGGTGTCATGTGTGATTTCCCAAGCATCACAGGAGTCAGGGGGGCAGGAAGGAGACACCTGCAGCTGGTAACAACTACATAGTTTTTCTTAACTTCCAGAAGTAGTTGGTTTATCTCCCTTCCCCATGAGAGTTTGTCCTTACAGATGGACTAATAATAAATTCTCCTTGCTCTGTTTTCTACCATATTAGAGTCCTAGAAATGACTGTGAGAGGTCTGTCGCAGACCTTTGGAAGTTGTTATAAATGTAGTACGGATAATTCAAAACAAACACTCTGAAGTCATGAGGATCAACCCCAGAATGGGAGGTTTGGTTTGAATGGTGCAGACAAGCTATGAGACATGCTAAGGTCTCAGACATGGAGAAGTAAGAAGGATAGAAGAGAACACCAGGAGATCCTACTTTTGAGAGGATTGGCTGTCTGTTGTCTGAATGTAATGGCCATTGGGGTCAATAATAATTGTGGATATATTTGAGTCATTGTCTTCTGTGTTAATTAAGCATTCTGATGACATCTGTGAGCAAATGATTAGCATTTTACCTGGGAGATGTAGGTACATAATAAATTTTCAATTTATATATCATTTTCGGTATTTGTTATGTAGACTTTTTTGGAGAGGTTTTTTATTTTTGTTGGTGGTGGTGGGTTTTTTTGTTTTTTTGTTTTTTGTTTTGTTTTTTGAGAACTTTGTTCTCTGGGAACCATTCTTTTCTTTGGCCTGGTTGAACCTGCCAGAAAGGTTTGACTAGGAGTTAGAAAATAGTTGTTACATATTCCAAGCTGAGAGCATGCTACAATGTATCAGAAGAGAGGACAGAAAATGTCAACGACAAGTTAAGAGCACACTAGCATAAACTGGCAATTATCAAACATAAGAAGAACGAACAGAAAGGTGGTTGTTAATTTAATGCCTTTTCAATATTCAGAAGTAAAGTTCTCTCTGAAGTGCACATAACGCCGAGTACCAGAGAAGAAAATAACTGCAACTCAAAGATGTGGTAGTCTGTAACTAGTTTCCCAGTGGCTGCTTTTGCAAAGTGCTGATCCCAGTGACCTAATAATAGCAATGTATTCCCTCCTGGCTCAGTAAACTAAGTTACATGTCAAGGTGTCATCAGGACAATGTTCCTTCCAAAGGCCTGACAAGGGTTGGGGGCCTTCTTTTCTTTCTGGTTGTTCTTGAGAGTCTTTGGCTTGACTTAGCCTACAGACGCACTACTTCAGACTCCAGCTTTCTGGTCACCTCATTTCAGTTCTTTAGGTCTTTGCTACAGATAACTGAACCTATGCAGGCATTGGTATAAAGGAATGAGGTTCTATCTTGCAATTATTGCAAAACATGAAAGAAAAATTATAGAACCTGTGTACTAGTTACTTTTCTGTTGCTGTGGTAAAATATCATGCCCAAAGCCATTTGTTGATGAAAGGGTTAATCTTTGCTCCAGAGAGAGCTTCATCACTCATGGTAACAGAGGGACATCACGTGGTAGGAGCACTGTGTTAAATGATAGTGGTTTCCTTAAAACAAAGGAAACAAAGTGAAAGAACAGGAAGTAAGACTTAACTATAAACCTTCAAAGTCCCGCCCCAGTCATGTACTTCCTCCTACAAGGCTTTACACCTAAAGCTTTCATAACTTTTGCAAACAGTAACACCAACTAAGGACCAAGAGTTTAAATCCATGATCCTATAGGTAACGTTTTTCCCATGGAAACCTCCAGTGTCTGATAACAGTTCATACATATCTCTTTTTTGAGGAGACACAGAAGTAATCTTGAATAAAATACTACATTTTCTATCATGTCTCCCCCACTGTATTTTGAAAGAGGAGATGGTATTTTCTAGCTTCAAAGGTCTTTCACAGATTCACAGATGGAGAAAATAAAAGTCTGCCTCAATGCTGCAGAACCAAATCCCGTCCAAGTTCTAGATTGATGCACCTTCCCTGTCATTGTTAGAGTTGATGCCTGAACAATCGTGTGAGCTAGTTCTAAAAATGTGAATGTCTGTGTGTTTGTGTGTCTGTGTGTATGCACGTGTGTGTGTCTGTATGTGTGTGCATGTGTGTGTGTGCATGTGTCTGTGTGTCTGTGTGTGTGCACGTGTGTGTGTCTGTGTGTCTGTGTGTGTGTCTCTGTGTGTGTGTGTGTGCATGTGTGTGTGCGTGTGTGCGTGTATGAAGTATTCTTTTGTTTCCATGGAAATGCTAACTGATACAAAGTCTAATATGCTTTATACTTAAATTGTTTTCCTACTTATCTCACTGAACAGTATTAGAATCGGACATTTCAGGGAACTAACAGTGGTAGGTCCTTCTGTAGGGTCTTTCACCTCTCCAGCCAGAGGACGCTGTCTAGGCTTACAGTACCAGGTGTGAATTCCCTCCTGTGCAGCAGACCTTAAGCTGAGTTAGACAGCAGTTGGTTAAACCTGCCACGGTTGCACTGCTGGGCATATCTTCCTGGGCCATTCTTTCTTGTGTTATTTATCCTCAGATGTGCAGATAAATGCAGCTTTCACCATCCTCAGAGGAACTTGCTTTTGCAATACCATAATATTACAACCTTCATAATACAAAGAGTAAGTGGTTGTGGGGCGGCCAACCTCAAATGAGGCACCTATAACAACCCCTGCACCTGAGACTCAGGAGTTCATGATCCTGTATGAAAAATGAGGCTGTGACACACAGGGATCATAACCTACTGTGGAGAAGTAGACAGTTACTAAAAAGGATTTTATGAATATTTTGTTTTGCCCACCACCGGAAATATTTGCTTTGTACCTTGTCTCAGTTTTTTGGGTGTTTTTGGCAAAAGACTGATTCAGTATAAGTTTCCTTATGGAGACAAGAACAGAAACTCCCTAGGAATGTGCTTTATGTTGAGAATAACTGAATCATACATATATACAGTCTAGTATGAACATGCCAATAGTCTCATTTGCCTTTTACTAGACCAGAACAGGATCACCACCACCTCCATCTCCCATGGCTGTTAACACTAAGACCATCTCCTTACTAACTATGTGACACTTTGATCTATTTCTGGATTTTCTGATGAAGGCTACAATTTAAGTCCTCTGATGACTGTATTTATACATATACAAAGTGATTTATGCTAAGATATTTCCTACAGCATATTCTGTAATAGACAATTTTTAAGCAAATTTAATGCCAGTCATTAAGAGATGAGTTTAAAGTAACAAAAACAAAAAAAGGGTGGGGGAGGGAAAATGGTTCTCTAGCTTTTTTTAATAGAAATGAAATAGCCTCTAAGAGTATACTGCTTTTATATTTTATTGACCACAGTACTTTAATATATTTGTGAAGTATGGAGTTTGCTTGACTATGTTATATAATTGATAATAATGAACTTACAACAGCATATCCATCATAACGTTAAAGCCTTATTGTTTTAGAACATTTACTAATTTTCTTCTCTGATAGTTTCATACACTTACATAATGATGTTGGTTACTCTCCCCACCACCCTCTTCCTTCTTCCTCCCACCTCTGTCAACCATACTTCTCTATAGAGATCCCTTTCTCATACTTACTATTTTTTTCTTTGTCTTGTAGACCACTGAGGTTAATAAGTGTCTGTGTCTGTGGATATGGAATGTTTCTTGGATCTTAATGTGCTCATTTGTGGAGCAAGTGCCCCTTCCACAGAATCCAGGAGTAGCCAATCGTTTAGTATGGTCTGTGGCTCTCTCCCTGATCCATTACTTACTGATGACTGAAGGCCCTGTACAAGAAGCCATGCTTCTGTGAGGCTCGGATTATAACAGTTATGTCCAACTGAGAGGATCGCATTTGCAGCCCTCTTCCTGTCGTCTGATTCTTATATTCTTTCTTGACGTCCCCTGAGCCTCAGAGGGTGTGCAAGTATCCTATTTTATGCTGAGCCCTCAGCTGTACTCTACTATCAAGAGACAAAGAAAGAAACCAGGTAAACATATGAGAAAGCTAGGAGAAGAATACAGCAAACAGGGGGTGAGGGGAGAGGGAGAGGGAGGAGGAGGAGAGGGAAAGATGAGAGACAGAGAGAAACAGAGAGAAAGATCCGTAGTAAACTGAAATAGGATGCTGATTTAGGATTACATGGTGTTAATGTAGGGTTACATAGGGGAAAATGAGCATGGTCTTCTTCCACAGGTCTCCAGAAATTAAACTGAAAGTAGAATTTTTCTGAGCACTTTAGCACAGTACCCCATAGATGTCATGCCCCCTCAGTGGGTGGGAGAATCCATAGATGCCCTTCAGGTTATGACAGGTTTGTATGTGACCCATGCATTAGGAAACTAAGTAGAAGATACATGCCACACACATAACCTAATAAATCAAGTTCATGGAAGACTGACAGTTGTCTCCTTTCGTGATTAGATGGCTGCACTTCATTCTCCTCACACAAGAAAGGGTCAAAGTCCCAAACTCAAGTTGTAGCCCTTTATAATGAAGTGTGGCTCTTGTGTGTGTGTGTGTGTATGTGTGTGTATGTGTGTGTATGTGTGTTTATGTGTGTGTGTGTGTGTGTGTGTGTGTGTATGTGTGTGTGTGTGTGTATGTGTGTGTGTGTGTGTGTGTGTGTGTGTGTGTGTGTGTGTATGTGTGTGTGTGTGTCTGTGTGTGTGTGTGTGTCTGTGTGTGTGTGTGTGTGTGTGCCTGTGTGTGTGTGTGTGTGTGTGTGTGTGTGTGTGTGTGTGTGTGTGTGTGTGCCTGTGTGTGTGTGTGTGTGTGTGTGTGTGTGTGTGTGTGTGTGTGTGTGTGTGTCTGTGTGTGTGTGTGTGTGTGTGTGTGTGTGTGTGTGTGTGTGTGTGTGCATGTGTTGGGGGGCTCCTCCATTCTCCCCATCTAAGTGTTAAACGTGTCGATCCTGCTTAGCTTCTTAGAACAGTCGAGATCCCACATATTTAGCATGGTATGGCTAAGACTTATTATGACGTCTGCGGTTATCCTGAAATACAGAGAAAATTGAAACCCACAGTGCTCAACTAAGGAGCAAACTAGAATACCAGGCAGCCATACGGACAGCTTCAACACTCCCAGCTTATTTACACACACACACACACACACACACACACACACACACACACACACACACACACACACACACATGGCATGCATGCACATGCACCCACAGTACTGTAACTAAATGATGAAGGTTTCTCTTAACTATAAATTTTCTTGCAACACCGCACCCTATGACCAATCTTCTAGAAAGGTTTATGTGACGATGCTGTGGGCTTTGTGGACTTTGAGGACTAAGACACCAACAAGATGCAAAAACAAAACAAAAATGAAGCTGTATATGCACCCCCTTGCTTTCCTGTCCACAGCCTTTGAAGTAGGTAAAAAAACAAAAAAAAAAAAAACCAAGTGAAATCCCACAAGGAGGTCATGATCCAATGGGCAGACCCTAGGAAAAGAACTCAGACTTTTCCTTCTATTTCCACTGGCCTTTAAGAACCGGCTCTTTATCCCCTGGAGTGTAGACATAAACATTTTAGGTGTGGAGAACAGGCCTCTAAGATAGATGGAATGGACTGAGGCAAAATCCTAAGTAAAGGAAAACCCTCCCGCTCTCATCAGAGATGAGTCTTAAGAGACTTCCCCTTTAAGAATTATGCAAATGAAACAGTCAGAAAATTGAGAGAGACAAAGACAACCACTTTCTTTTTTTAATGGCCCATGGCCAATCCTTCAAACTCAGACTTTACAAAATTAAAAGAAAAAATTTTGAATACTTTTTTTTTTTCTAGAGAGCATAAAATCCTCAGGAGCGGGAGCTATTAAAGGCTCTGGCCTTGCATTCAAACTGCAGATTTGGCAGTGGCCGATTTCAGCTGGATTTTTTGGGGCAGTACGCAGCAGCAAATTTTGCTCTTTTTAATATAATGGCAAGAGGGCTGGAAGCAGTGGGGATGGCTTCAGGCGGTGCCAAATTTTAAATGAAAAATCTAACTATAGCTGTTCCCTCGGCTCTCTGGGAGAGCTCACTATGATTGTGTGGAACGCCAGGGTTAAAGGTGACCTCAGCGTGGCTGCTTTGGAGCGGAGCTCAAGGTATAGCTTAGGTCAGCTTGCCCTGCACCTGGCCCCTGGGGAGGATTTGCAGTCCTGTGACAATAGGAGAAGCGAGGAATTTAAAAGCAACTTAGCTTGGCTGAACCAGGAGCAGAGCTGGTATCAAGAGAAGGAGTTTACCCTTTGATCTCTGAGCCCTTGAGCTACTGTGCACGAAATAATCACGGAGTTATAAAGTACGCGCCTAACTTACCGTGTAAGCCATGCAGCGAGCCCTCGTGGGCCTCTCTGAATTCCGTGATGTGAGGCAGGGGTGAGGCACCGGAGAAGCAAAGGGCACACCGGAATGCATTCATCGTGATGTGAGTGCGGCAAGGCGCCATTGCTGGCCTCTAATGATTTCTCTATTGGCACTGCAGCCTTTAGCCCCTTACCTTCTCACATCCTGTATACTTAAGAACGACTCTTCTCATAAAAGCAGGCGTATTCACGCAGAGAAAAGTAGGTCTGGAGTAATTTCTACCATTCTAAAAATATAAATTTGGGACAAAGGGTTCAAATCCTGCCTGATGGAGTATCAGAGGACACTTAGAAAATTCATGTGATTGGAGTGTATTAATTACTTTTTCTCATTCTTATGACAAAATGACCAACAAAAGCAGTTCAGGAAGGATTCCAACGTCGCATTCCAACGGTACAGTCCAACATGGTAGGAAGTCAGGGACACAGGAATTTCAAGTGGCTGGTTACAATGTATCCAGGGACCAGGAGATAAGAAGACAAATGATGGTCAGCTCAGTTTCTGCTTTTTACTCAGCTTAGGGACCAGCACAAGAGAAGACATCCCTGACAGTTCAGGGTATTTTACCTCAGTTAACATAATTTGAAAGTGATCAAATAGACATGTTCAGTGGTTTCTCTTCTATGTGCTTCTAGATGTTACCAATATAGGGTAACTGATGGTATCTTCATACTTTAAATGAACAGGAAGCCAGATGAACAAATTCAAATAATATGTTTGATGTCTATTAACCAAACAACATGCATGCATGCACACGCACACACACACACACACACACACACACAGTCTATCTCTGGGTGATTATCACAAAGTGTAAGGAAAATGGATGGACATCTTTCTTCTTTTGTGTCAAATCCTTCAGTTTCCTCTTGAAGAGCAGTTTCAATGATGTGTCCAATGACTGAGTTCAGTGACTGTCATGACAAAGTAACAGAGAAAGTGTCCACCTATTTTATTACAGCATACAGAAAAGGGGACAGACTAGTGACTGTGTACAGAAGCAGCAATCCCTAGTTGGGACAATAGTGGGACACAAGATGGATGAAACCTAAGAGGCTCTGTGGAAAGCAGTTGCTACAAGGGAGCCCATCGGAAATGACAGACGAGGTACCCCACTGTAGACTCTGACTGCATACTTCTTG
This sequence comes from Rattus rattus, assembly GCF_011064425.1. Classification (NCBI taxonomy): domain Eukaryota; kingdom Metazoa; phylum Chordata; class Mammalia; order Rodentia; family Muridae; genus Rattus; species Rattus rattus. Next base: position 214,405,616 of record NC_046154.1, read on the forward strand.
GGTATGAGAAGCTTTTCAAGAACGCAGAGTACTTCATGGACAACTAGAAGAAAGACCTAAGATGTAATGTATATTTCTAACATAATTATATTCAGTCTGATAAGTTCTACCCACTGTTCCCTGATCATCCAGGATATGGGATATCACTATCTATCTAGAAAAGAAGAGCACAACAGAGTGTGCCCTGCCTTGACCCTGTACAATCCAGACAGCAGCCAGTTATAGACTCTTGGATTCCTTCACACCAGCTTCCAAGAACAATAAGAAATAGACCAAAAGCAAATCACAGAAAAGACAATTGTACAAGAATGCATGTGATGAAGCCTGTGAGGGTAGGAGGGATCCTTGATGTCCGAGCTCCAGGAAGAGCCTCCCATTTCAAATGCTAGACTGAGTGAGGGGCTCAGAAGACCTCACCTGGATATAATCTCCATGGTAACCCAGGGCATAATCAACAGTCCATCACCATCACAGCTCCGTGCCCCGAGGCAGTGTTGTTTATCCCAGACTGACCTCCAAGAAACCACAGCTTTCCCATCCTTCCCTAAGGCTTTCCTGGAAAATGTGCAAGGGTAGCGGATAACATCAAATAAATTGTTCTAAACTCTATTTTTTCTACAATGAGGACGAAAGCATTTTAGGGTGCAGAAAACAAACTATGCATATATCCTGATCTTATTGTTTTAAGTTCTGCTCAGAAACACCACATTTTATCATTAAAGGAAATTGTGGCAGACACTGCTTCATTATGCCAGGCAGACTGTAGAAGGATTTTGCTGGATTCCTGTCCCAATATGTACTCTGGAGACCCTTAGTAGATGCCTACAGGGGTATGGCTTCTTAGTACTGTAAGAATAAATACTCCTTTCAGCTTCACAATGGTCCCACCATCCTCAGTTAACAGATTATACAGGTGAAGATACGGTTAGCATCCAAATGAACAGTTTAATAGTGGACATGGAAAAGAGCAGGCGCAAACTCTAAGTGTAAAGATAGTTAAACCAAACAGGAACAGCTTTCAAATGGCTTTCAAGAACCAGTGCTTTTCCTTCACACAAGGATATGTCTCTTTTTCTGTGGAAGCTCTATGTGCCACGGTCACATTTCCCAGTACCTCACCGGGATTTGCTGAAAGGATTCCAACTACTCTTTCCCCTGAGACTTCATTGATGTAAGACTTTGGGAGGGGGAGTGGCATGTGCAGCTGCCGCTGTCCTCTTTCTGTATGGAGCTTTTGCTCCAGACACAACTCTGTCTGAATTGTGTCCAATAATTGTTACTTACTGAAGAAGAAGAAGAGATTGTTTGGACAGATCGGAAAATGTCACCCCAATGTAGGCAGCCACAGGGTGGGGGGACACTGTGAAAAATGTGTCTGATGATATGCTTAAAAGGGGCTGATTGGCTCATCCTTCCAGTTGGAAGCAAACTGGAAGAAAGACCATTGACTGGGCAGAACAGTGCCTCCACTCTTTTGCGTCTACAGAACTCCAAGAGCATAAAGTATTTTGTTTGTTTGTTTGTTTCGGACCCTGAGAAATCAAATACATTAAAAAAATATAGAAGGAGCCCAGCTGTGAAGTTCCTTTTGTGTAGTAAGAATTTTTCCAGATGGATTTACTAAACAAAAAGTTGCCTAGAAGAAACCTAAGCGAATTGCATTATTTCATACTGAGGTGTGAGCTTCTGAAAATGAGTGTGCCCACCAAATAAAAGTGCAAATGGTGTGAAGTCTTAAAACATCTCACAATAATATTGTGTAATCTCAAAAACACATGCCGACTTTCCAATCTGACACCAAGCCAATCACTGGAGAAAGGGGGAGGGGGGATCTTTTTAACAAGTAGCTCTGAGCAATTGAACAACCTTGTACACAGTTGTGAAAACCAAAGCCAGAACTTCAATCCATTACCAAATATATTCCAAATGGATCCCAGGCCTAAATGAACTACTTAAAACTATAAATATTCTATAAGGAAATGAAGGAGAAAATTTTTGTGACTCAGACTAGGCAAAGAGCTTTACATATGAAACCAAAAAATGTTATCTATGAGAAAAAGGATAAATGGATTTTATGAAAAGTTAGATGCTAGTGTATAAAGATAGTTTCAAGAGAACATTAAGAAGGATGGGAAGTGTGGCTTGAGGAGGGTTCTTGTCTGTCATGTACCGTTTGCAGTGTCCTGGGGACATTACTAAGCACCATACAAAGTCACAAGTCACAAACTAGAAGAAAATATCTACAAATCTCTTAAAACTCAGTGCTGAAAAAAGTCCATTTTATATGTGGACAGAATATGAGAATAGACAAGCTTCATCAAAGAAGATATTCAGAGGCCTGGTGAGCTGGCTCAGTGGTTAAGAGCATGCACTCTTCATGCAGAGGACCTGAGATCAATCTCAAGCAGCTACATCAAGGGCCAACTTCAGCTCCAGGAAATCCAACGGCACCTTCTGGACTCTGGAGGCAGCTACACTCACATGTGCCTATATAGCCACATGCATGCATATATACAGACAATTAAAAATAGAACTGATCTTTAGTGAAAGAAGATATTCAGAAAGAAAATATGTATATGAGATATTTACCACCATTAGGTATAAATGCTATAAAGCTATTTACCACCGTCACCATTAGAGAGGTAGGAATGAAGACCACAGTAATGCATCCCTTTGGTTTATTCCAATTTATAATAATAATAATTATTATTATTATTAATAATAATAAATATAATAATTATTATTATTGTTATTAAATATCAAGTGTTGATCAAGATATACAGCAACCTGACTTTGCAAACGTAGTGCATAGAAGAACCCATTGCCTAAAAGTGCAAATCTACATGGCCACTGAAACACAACTCAGGATCACAGAGGGCATAGAACACTAGACTAAGGGTCAAAATGATGGCCTAAACCCCTGCAGTGAACACCATTTTTGCTGTCTCTTTTGCTTGAATCCTGACAAGTGAAGGAAGGACACAGCTGATTGTTTTATTTCTTCCTCCTCGATAACAGAACCCTACTTTAGAAAGGGTAGTACCCAGTGGGCTGTTGTAAGCAGAAGTATTAAGGAAGACTTCAGACTGGGAACAAAAACCCTTGCCCTACAGTGCCTGCATCTGCCTGCCTCTTAAAGCTGAGGCTGAGCCACCCTTTGTCTCTGTCTTGTTCTCCTTTAGTCCCCCATAACACTCCTAACCCAAGCTGAGAGAGGGAAGCGGGGAGCCAGAGCTGCTCCTGGAGAATCAGCTCTCTCTGCAAAGAGGAATCTGAAAAGCACCTAACAGCGGAGTGTCCCAGCCAACATTACAGGAAGCACTTGGCTTCCGCATTTGGAACAGGCATCGAAAGCTTGTTTTCCATTCAGTGGCGCAGTGACAAGGGCCAGAGCATCTCAACAAGGAAAATGCATGTCCTGAACCTTGGAGAAGGCTACTGAACTCATCCCTGGATGAAATGGAAGCCAAAGGGAGGATTTCAGATTAACTTAGATGCAGTTTGTTCTTTAAGATATTAAGAATGAGAACAAAATCAATTATGGCAGCATTAGCTAAAAGGTGTTAGCTTGTACTTTTGCAAAATACATTCTGTAGGATTTGTAGTGGACGCTGTAGTTACATATAAGTAGGGATGTGCGTACGTGTTTGGGTGTGTGTTTAAATACGTTCGGAGGGAAAGTTCAAATAAGTTCATATACTTCTGTTGGCCCTGTAATTAAACTAACTAAGCATTTGGATCTTTGTCTATTCTATGGCGGCTGCCTATATTTCTGTAGACAAATGTAAAAGCAGCTTGCATTCCATTTTTTCCTTAAATTGCAAAGACGTAATAACCAGGGACAGTGTGCTTTCGAAACCACAAGAGGGCAGCAACACCGTATTCTGAATCAAATACTTCTGTAGATGCTCAAGAGTGGCGCTAAATAACTGATTCTCAACCTGTGGGTCGCGACCTGTAATTCTTTCACAGGGAGTTCCTAAGGTCATCAGAAAACACAAGTGTTTACGTCATGACTCATACCACTAAAAAAATGACAACTATGAAGTAGTAATAAAATAATTTTGTGGCTGGGGAACATGTTACAAGGAGGAACTATATTAAAGAATCGCAAAATTAAGTTGAGAATCACTGCTCTAAATAATCGTACTAACAGTGTAACGAATATATGACCCTCTCCAAATGGCTCTTTGAATTCCGATGGTGTTTTATGACTGAAGATTTTTTAAATTAAATGCCTGTAATATATATCCGTACAAATGAGACTACTTTATAAGAAACATATAATAATTTTAGTAAGTGAATTACAATGCTTTAAAGGGGAAGATATTTTAAAGGTTCCTTAAATTCATTTTTAAAGATCACAATGTTAAAATTACCACAGTGACCTTTCCAATAATTTTAAATGCTCCTAAAGTGAACATATACACACACAGCAGAGTTAACATTTGCTATGGTTACAGACCTTTTTATTTGTAAAAGTAACCATATTTAAATCAAGGAAATCAGTACATAAGAAAACTTGTGAGGAATAGCTCTAATAGCAGACAGTGTTTGGATACCTGTCTGGATGTTGAAACTATTTTTCTGTTTAGGATGAAGTAGTTTTATTATTTAGCCACCAGGTGGTGCTCCTCCTTAAAAAACAGAGGCGGATACTTTGCAGCCCGACAGGAAGCTCATCTCATTCATGGAGAACAGGGAACTTTTCACAGAAGAACGGAAAAACAATGACTTCATGAATTTCTTAGGCAAATGGATTGAAGTAGAAATATTATCCTGAGTGAGGTAACCCAGTCACAAAAGAACACACATGGTATGCACTCACTGATAAGCAGATATTCGCCCAAAAGCTCAGAATTACCCAAGACACAATTCACAGACCATATGAAACTCAAGAAGAAGGAAGACCAAAACGTGCATGCTTCAGTACTTCTTAGAAGGAAGAGCAAAATACTCACGGGAGGAAATGCAGGGACAAAGAGTGGAGCAGAGACTGAAGGAAAGGCCATCCAGAGACTGCCCTACCTGGGGATCCATCCTATACGCAGTCACCAAACCCAGTCACTATTGCTGATGCCAAGAAGTGCATGCTGACAGGAGCCTGATATGGATGTCTCCTGAGAGGCTGTGCCAGAGCCCTACTGATAGAGATGAGGATGCTTGCAGCCAACCATCAGACTCAGCACAGAGACCCAATGGAGGAGTTAGAGAAAGGACTGTAGGAGCTGAAGGGGTTTGCAACCCCAGAGGAAGAACAACAATATCAACCAACCAGACCCCCTGGAGCTCCCGGGGACTAAACCACCAACCAAAGAGTGCACATGGAGGGACCCATGGCTCCAGCTGCAAATGTAGCAGAGGATGGCCTTGTGTGGCATCAGTAGAAGGAGAGGCCCTTAGTCCTGTGAAGGCTGGATTCTTCAGTATAGGGAAATGTCAGGGTGTTAAGGTGGGAGTGGGTGGGTGGGAGCGGGTGGGTGGGAGGGGGAGCATTCTCACAGAAGCAGGGGAAGAGGGAGGGGGTATGAGAGAGGGGGGCAAAGGGGATGATATTTGAAATGCAAATACCTAAAATATCCAATAAAAAGAAGGACCAAATTTCCTATTCAAACAACCTCAGCCCACAAAAGCTACTTTTTTTTTTTTTTTTTTTTTTTACTTAAACTTGTTCCTTCCATTTTTCAAACAGCACAAACAACTGCCATTTTATTGACGTTGACTTTAGGAAGGTAAAAGAAAATTGTTCCATGGTTCAACAGGAAGCAGAGAATTCAACAGAATCATCTTATCCTACGTCATCTTCAGATCCTGAAGTAACTAGGTGTGCTGGGAGCTCAGACTTAATCCCTATTCATTGAAAGTCGCTCTGTTTAATTTTGGTGGCACAAATGACATCATTATAAATGATCCTAATATGCTACCAGTAAATTATAAATGTTTCAACTATTTCATTATAAAATACATTTTGCAGTGGTTACTATTGTATAGTTGAAAAAAATTCATCCCATTATGGGATGAAATATGGGAAGACAGATATGGGTTAATAACGTGTTGTAAAACTACTACTGGATAAACGGCTGACACTAAAGTCTATAGATGTAGTAGGAAAGTTTTAGGTTTATTTTCTCCCTCATCTAGTGATTAAAATACCCACCTGCCAGGTTATCGCCCCTGTCCCCAGCTTGGGGAAGAACAAGAAATTAAACTCATTTTATTCCAGAAGCTATAGTCTTCTTCTGTTGATACAATCAAGGAACAAAAAGCTGCCACCCGCACCCCCACTCCCACCCACGCCTTCTTCCGAGATGGCTAAGTGACCTTGAACTTCCTTGCTTCTGAACCCAAGTGGAAGTTCCCGATGCTAAATTCAGAATTCCAGGCATTAACAGTCTTGACGAAGCTGACTGCTACCTTCAGCCCTGTTGCTCCTCTAACAACAGTTGTTAAGGTCCAGAGTCAGCGGCAACTGGGAAATGCTGGAGAATGTTGGGAGAAGGGTGGACTGGTCAACTGCAGTTAGTGAAAAAAAAAACCAACTCTGTCTTTCTTTTCCAGCACTGTACGGACAGTGGGTAAACATCTATACATTGTCTTAATTAGCAACTTAGTTGTATTAAATTTCTATATATTGTTTGAGGCCCTGAAATACATTTTTAGTACTTGAATTCTTGATTATCCAAGTAAGACAGTTTGTTGTTGTTAAGGGATTTGTTTCTTTGTTTGGACCTTGTGTTTTGTTTTGTTTTGTTTATTTTTGGTTTTTGTTTTTTATCTTATTTTATTATATTCATTTTTCTCTTCTATTTTTTTATCTGTTTGTTTTCTTTTTTTTTTTTTTTGTTTTTTTTTTGTTTTTGTTTTTTTTTTTTTTGTCAACTTGACACAAGCTGCAGTTATTTTGGAAGAGGAAACCTTAATTGAGAACAAACTGGCCTGTGAACAAATCTAATGACTGATGTGGGAGGCCCATCTCACTGTGGGAAGGTGGCCCTGGATGGTATAAGAAAGCAGGCAGAGTAAACTCTGGAGAACAAGCCAGGCAGCACCACTCCATGGTCTCTGCATGGGCTCCTGCCTCCAGGTTCCTGCTTGAGTTCCTGCTCTAGCTTCCCTCAGTGAAGGACGGTGATGTGGAATTGCAAGCAAACACACCTTTTCCACAGCAATGGAAAACAACCTAGAACACAGTGTAGTAATAAACAATAACTAAAATGTAATGATCATATGTTCTCGGTGTCCCCTACTCCTCTAAGTGCTCTGCAACAACAAAAGATAATTGCTATTAACACTGCCATTACATAGATGAATAAGCAAAGGAAATGCTTGTATATAATAATTACTAAAAAAAAAAAAAATCAAAGAATTTTTTAACAGCTGTGCGTCTCTTCCAAGAGGCACCACTTGGGCAACTTTCTCCGGCTCTTCCTGGATAAATTAAGAAATATGTATTGGCATACTGCTCAGACCCATCTTTCCCTACTGTTCTGCTGGAAATGGAACTACACACAATTCCTGTTTGGGTAGCGGCTCTTCCTGCTACACTGTCGGCAGAGGGCACTGCAAGGTCAAACACTTCCTTCCTGTTTTGGTGTTTCCCACAATCCCTTTCGGTCAGTAGACCGTTCTCTAGGAGCCGCCGCCTTGTCATAGGGTTGTTGCTTATTGCAGCATTAGTTGAATCCGATTAGCAGTCAGCTCAGGGTTCACAGTTTGCCGAGCTATGAAACTATGCTGTGCCCGTGCTCGGAGACGCCAACTTATCAACTCCTTTGTGCTGCTTCAAGGCTTCTGTGTCTTGACCGACTCATGTCTGCTTGCTTCTCCATCACAGAAGGTAGTTCTGCCTACAATCACCGACTTCCTCTGTGAAAATTCCCTGTTCATTTTTTAAAAGATCTATTTGCTTATTTTATGTGTGTTTTGGCACATGTATGCGCATGACTTATGTCCTTGGAACCCAGAAAAGGATATTGGATCCACTGAAAGTATAATTTCAAGTGGTTGTGAGTCATTGAGCGCTGCTGGGAAGCAGGTCTTGTGCAAAAGCAGTATGTATTCTTAATGACTGAACCGTTTCTCTAAACCCCAAAGACTTGTTTATTAATGAGGAACTTGAGTTTAATTGCATCCTTTTCCCACCCACAAATATTAAGGCCCTAGCCCTAGCAACCTCTCAGCAAGATCTTATTTGAATGTGGTTTCTGTAGATAGTCCAGCTAAGATAAAGTTGGTGAATTAGCTTAATTCTCTAAGAATGTCACCTTGCAAAGGGAAACTTTGGACACAGGAAGGTCTGCATTTAGAGAAAAGATGCATTGACATTAAAAGAAGAGAGAGATGGGAGTGATATATCTGAAAGTCACAGTTCACTAGAGAATAAAGTAAGCCTTTGTGAGCTGGGAGGGATGTTCAGGATGGATGGCCCCTTGTGTCCTCAAAAAGAAGCAACAATACTAACATCTTCCTCTGTGCACATCAGCTTCTAGAACTATCATTAGCAACACATTGGGAGTTGTCTGGCTTTTCTGGAGAGTCAGTTTCCACAATATTCGTCCTACAAAGAAGGAACAATGACAGACCACAGGAACTACTCGATCCAGTCTCCGATGGTGAATGGATGAGTTTATTGTGGTTACCGAACAGAACTCCTGGGGAACCTATGCGATGTCATCACCTAAGCAAGAGTAGGGACTCATGATGACTATCTCACTAAGATCCGCTGTGCAACTTGCAAATAGCCACATCATTGAAGAGTCCCTTGTCCTCCTACAATTTTGTTTTTAAAATCACTTATATAATCTTGGGGAAGAGCTACCTGAGTTTTATGAGGTTTCTAACCCTCTTGAACCTCTGTGGTGATTCCCCAAAGAAATGTTTCAATCTAGAATCCACAGCTAAACATAAGACAGTACATTTCTATCATTTAAGCAGCCTAGTACCTAGAGCCACCAGCAAAATAACATACTTTGTTAATTTTAATATCTTTATTCCTACTTAACAATTCTTTGAATTACTTCCTTTAAAGTGGTACAAGGATAAAGTGTTTAAGAGCAAATGCTACTATTGTAGAGAACTTAGGCTTGGTTCCCAGCACCAACAGTAGCAGCTCACAGCTGCCTGTTATTCTGGACCCAGGAGTTCCCAACAACTCTGATCTCTGTGTGCACTTGCATTGGTAAACACATACCCTTATACAGACAAGCTCACATTCACGCAGCTAACGTAAATAATAATAATAACGTAATAAATAATAATTCTGGATATACTGTGACTGTTGCATAGGTCATAAAGCCTGCTTTCGTGGTAAACATTGTGTTCATGGCATGTGCGTCATATCATACGATGCTTTAGTTTAACAAGAATGTAACCAGTTGGTATAATGCCAGTCAATGCCTTCTTACGACAACCCGTCCTGTCTGTGGGTGATAGGAAGGTAACAGTCTTTCAAATATCCATTGTAAGAAGCTCATATATCATCCCTTGAATACTTTAATCCAGAATGTTGTGAAAAATCAGCCAGAACTAGCTATACTTTATTAAAATGAAAATTCCAGGACTGTTAAGAAGGGTTGAGCATGCTCAAATCACCCTGGTGTGGTGATTTGAGTATGCTTGGCTCATGGGAAGTGACACCATTAGTAGGCATGGCCTGGTTGGAGTAGTTGTGAGTTTACTGAAGGAAGTGAGTCACTGTTAGGGTGGTTTGGCTTTAATCTTTTTCAAAGCCTACTTTTAATGATGGTTCTTAAATACTTTAACCTCCCTTCTTGCCCACCACCCATCAGAGATAGAAGAAAAGAAAGTATATGGGGAAGTGGACCTGTTTAGAAATGTTTCTTTGGAGCAAATCCCATCTGCATTGGCAGGAAATGATCAGTTCAGTTCATAGGTCAGCAGCAGCAGCTCGATCCACTTGCGAATGCTTCATGGATATACTAGCAGTCCAGTTTGGTAATGTTGGGATAGTAGCCGCAGTGGCAGGGCCTAGCAGGAACAGCCAGGCCTCAGGCAAGTTGGCACATGTCAGCAGAAGAGACCAATACAATGGGAATGCCAGGAAACGTTCTCAGTTGTGCCTTTCTCAGCAAAGCAAAGATCAGTGAAGATAGGAGACCAACAAGTGTTTAGCTATGCAAACAAGCCATGCTCAGCCTCCTTCCCTGTCCTATTTATATTCCCTCCAAACAGTAAGTGTTCTCCATGGGGCTTGCCTCACCACTTGTCTTGCCTCAGCACATGAGTCTGTCCCAGCTGACATCACTCTGCCAATCAGCTCAAGTCTGTGGAATCGTGAGAAGCTGCAGCAGACCACTGTAGTGGGTTTGTCCTGATGCTGCTTGTATTATAATATTAATTTGGGTTCCCAAAACTACTTAGGCAAGTGTCCACATGTAGATTCTGGGGACCTTCTCCCAGTTGATTCTGACTGGTACATAAAAATGTCAACAGCCAATAGCTGGGAAGGACAGACAGAGGTGGTTTTTGGAATCTCCTGGACTTAGTACCAGGAGAGAGGAAGGAGGAGGAGGAAGTGGAAGAGGAGGAGGAAAAGGAGAAGGGAGAGGAGAAGGAGAAAGAACAAGAAGAAAAGGAAGGGACATCCAAGGTGCTGGCAGAGTTTGGAGGAGAGGGGATAAGCCATGCCTGAGAAGACTGCAGGACTGAGAGGCATACCGGTCATATGAAGGAGCAAGGCGAGTACTACCTAGAGTTCGGCCCAGCTGTGCAGCCCTCTGGGTCCAGAGCAGCTAAGATTGAATTTAGAATTTAGTAATAACTCTGGATTATTGGCAGGATGTGGATTAACCACATGGAGATTAGGCAGCGGCCCAGCTATTAAGCTGATTAAGGCATATAAAATAAAAGCTGTGTGTGTACCTTTCACTTGGGAGCATACACCACTGAGACGGGTACAGGGAACCGGCTGCCAGTGAGATTTATTAAGTAATTCAAAACACCACCAGAAGTTCTCTCTATGGAGTCCCAAGAAATAGAGCTTAACTACAAAATGTAAGGCACACACCAGTAGATGTGTGTCATTAGCGAAGAATCCATCTTCATGAGTCCTTTTATGTGCTTGACTTAGTAGAACATCCTTCCACCTGAGTCTGCTTCAGTGAAACAATCCTTCATGAGCCAGCTTTAGCAAAAAATCTTTTCACTTTTTACTACTTCAGGAAAGCATTCCTCCATGTGTTTGCCCCAGCAAAAACACCAAACGACACAACTGACTTTCCAAAGAACCCTCAAGTTTCCATTTCAGGCTGGACTTTGAGGTCCAATGCTCAGGCTCTATGCAGTGCCGAAAAGACCCTTCGTTTTGTCTGCAGAAGAGAGTCTCCTGCTGCTGCATTTGGATCAAGATGTATAACTTTCAGCTCTTGCAATACCATGTCTGCCTAGGAGCCAGCATCCTTCTCACTGTGATGATAATGGACTGACTAAACCTCTAAAACTGTAAGTCAGCCCCAGTAAAGTGTTCTTTTATAAGAGTTACCTTGGTCTTTTATAAGAGTTATTTCTTCATAGCAATAAAACCCAAACTAAGACGGAAATTGGTATGTGCAGTAGGGTATCAAAGTAGTAGGTCTGACCATGCTTCTGTTTGGAGGAATGTGGATTTTAGAACTTGGATTTGGAAAGCAATGGGGGCTTAGTGGGTCATCCTAGTAGGGATGTGGTAGGCATGGTGTTACAGATGGTTTGAACTGGGGCAGCCTGGCTCAAGATGTTTCAGAGGAGAGAAACTTTATTATGTTGCCTGGAGATCATTCTTACAATGTCTTGGTGAAGAATGTGTCTGCTTTTTGCCCTTTTCTGGGGAGTCTGCCCGAAGCTAGGTGAAGAGAAGAAGGATGTCTCAAAACAACCCTGTTGGACTCTGCTCTGTGGTTTATTCTCGTGAAGAACATTTCGATCAAGTGTAGAAAACTTAGAAAGGAAAAATACAAGATGTATTGTTCAAAGAATAAAGGGGCACCAGGAAGTAGCATGGATCTGAATCCTGTGTTCAAGGAGATAAACAGATTAAGGAAGTGGTGACCTTGGGGCAACATCTCGCCCTTGCTAAGCTTATTGTTTCTGCTTTTGCAGTTCAGTAAGGGATAATTTTATCTAGATGTTATTATTACTTGTTAGTATATTCATTTATACTTTTAATCTGAAATGAACCACAATCCAGAAATGGAGGGTACCCTGTGATAGAGATATTGAGGCTGAAAGACATCTGGACTTTGAGGAATAGAGGCCATGGTAAGCTTTGGCCCAGGCATGATGGTACATACCTTTAATCTCAGGAACAAGTGTATCTCTGGAGTTCAAGGCCTGACAGGTAAAGAGCATGTTCCTAGTTGATAAAAATTTATGTCCAGGTATGGTGGTACGTGTGTTTAATCACAGAATGTAGGAGACAGGGGCATGTAGATTTCTGAGTTCAAAGTCAGTTTACAGAGCAAGTACCAGGACAGCCAAGTTTAGGCAGGAGTTGGAAAACAGAAAATTGGTGATAATGTAACAAAATGGAACAAAAAAATATGTTTCCTATTTTCAGAACTTGGCAGCGTCAGTCACATGGCTCTAGATTTGGAATCAAGAAAAGAACGAGTTACTGGGAGAGCTGATGCTTGCTTGCTTGAGCTAAGAAGTTAAGAAGATTAATTTCATATTAAGAAGAGACTGTAGAGGGTGGTTCCGATGCTAAGGTCCTGCTTCCCAATTGGTTCTTGATCGATTAATAAAGATGCCAGGGGCCAATTGCCGGGCTCTTCTGAGCCTTCCTCGGCTATCTTGCACCATTCCTTTCACTCCCATCTCAGCACCCTCAGCTTAATTGTGTTTCTAGTGTCCCACGTGGGGAAGCAGCCTGTGGCCACTCCACTCGAGATCTCACATGGCTGGTCCCCTCTTCTCCCTCTGAAACGTGGTGAAAACTCTCTTCCTCTTCCTGTGTCTCTTCATCTTCTTTGAGGAACTGGAAGTCCCACCTCTTTCCTTCCACCCACAATTGGCCCCTGGCATCTTTATTGATCGATCAAGAACCAGAACTACCCCCTACATCAAGAACCAAATCACCTCCTACATCTCACCTTTTCTGTCAAACAAAAACAAAAACAAATACAAAAAACCAAACTCTTGTTCCCAGGCATAAATTGAACAAAACCATAGCAATCATGTAAGTTACAAAGCATGCTATACAATTAACATCCAGCATGATGATGATGGACTGAACCTCTAAAATTATAAGTCAGTTGGCCTCGATCTAATGTTCCTCTTTTATAAGAGATACCTTGGTCATAGAGCCAAACTAAGATAATTGATTATCTGAGTTCTATCTGCATAACCTACATGGTACACACACACACACACACACACACACACACACACACACACACACACACACACACAGAGGCTACAAATGTGACAATTTTTTTAAATCTGAGATTCCGTCTAAAACTGCTATATTTCTTTCAGCTTCTACCAGTGTTGAGAGTTTACAAAAAAGAGAGACATGGGATGTGGTCACCTCCCAAAACCAAAAATGTTACTTAAACATTCAAGACACCTTCTAGGAAATGTTTTATTCCCCTGGACAAGTTGTATTATTATGGAGACTTTATTAATTACATCATATTTTGAAAGTATTTCTTCTCTTTTTTCTTGAGATTATAATATAGTTATGTCATTTCTCCCTTGACTTTTTTTTCCCTTCAAACCCTCCTTGCTCTTATTCATATTCACATTTTACTGTGTTCCAAATGCAACTTGAAAACTCTTTTAATTGGCTTCGCTATTATTTTTAGCAATCTTTCCCCTTGAGTTTTTGAAGTACTAATGAATCCCCCACAGCTGGGCCACTTTCCTTAACACTGAGTTAGTTAACTTGCTTTTGCGTCCACTGAAAGATGATCTAGTAATACCAGACTTTCCAGGGCATTTTTTTTTTTTGTAAGATTCTGACTTGGGACACACCTAGTCCCTTCTCATTTTCTTCCTCGTGTAGAGTGTGGAATAATACTATTCAGGTAGGTAGGCCATTACTATTCAGGGTCTGTTTTGAAAACCAGCTATGTATTTTATGAGGTGAAATTTGTGTGGTATAACGCACAATTTTAACCATTTTTGGCCTCTTCTTGCATAGCTAATATACAACCATAAGATAATAATTCTGACAATGACAGGCCCTTGGGCAACAGTTTTCTCAGGCAAAACTCATGCAAAGCCTCATGATTAGACAATCTGAATGGATCTAAAAATAGTGTGAGTTGATTGGGAACCCTGGACAGCATCACTGCAGGGGAGTGATTCTTATCCCATTAGGGAGACATTTTAAATGTTTTCCAGGTGGCATAGGTTGTCACCATTTCCCAATATTTACAACTCCTCTGTTTTCAAGGCCTGCCAGGCTCTTCCCATATTGGAGAAACACTGAAAAATAATTCATGAAAAAATGAAACATCTTTACCAAAAGCAGGATCTTCCCTTGAAGAATCATAATGTACCACTATGATGATGACCATTCTTAATTCCAAAATACTCCCTCTTGTGGAAAATAACCATGATGCTTATTTTTCTTATCACAAGCATTGATTACTTCTCAGTCTGTGCTAGAAAGAAAATGTACCAGTGTCTTGGAAAGGAGATAATCTTCTGTTTCAAGTCATGAACTGAAACTAAAATAAAGGGAAATTTTATGGTAATAGGTTTCCATATGGCTTTTCAAAAGATCTTTAAATGTCCATTATTCCACCTGCGTCCCTTTTCTACCCTGTGTTCCTCTCACCTCCCATTTAAGCCTCCTGCTCTATTTTCCCTCTATTTCTTTATAACAGTAGACTATTTCCCTTCTTTGGAAGGACTATCCCCATTCCTTACTAGATACGTGTTGTTATTTGGATTGAAACATGCATTTCTAAAACTTAAAGTGAACATCCATATACAAAAGAAAACATACTAGATTTGTCTTTCTGGGTCTAGGTTACCTCACTCAGGGTGGTTATGTCTAGCTCTGTCCATTTACCTGAAAATTTCATATTTTTTTTTACTTAGCAGCTGATACTTCATTGTGTAAATGTACACATTTTCATTATCTATTCATCAGCTGATGGACATCTAGGCTGTTTCCAATTTTGAGCTATTGTGAACGGGGCAGTAATGAACATAGATAAACAGGTATCTCCATACTAAGATGTAGAGTCTTTTGGGTACATGCCTAAGAGTGCTGTAGCTGGATCTTGTGGTAGATAAATTTTCAGCCTTTTGAGGAACTGCCATGATGACTTTTACAGAGGGTGTACTAGTTTGCACTCCCTCCAGTAATGAATTAAAATATGAAATTTCACTTAGGATTTGTGACATCTATGCTGTCATTCTGACACTGGTAGGCACTGGGACTGCATTTCCAGGCAGAATTCATCCACAGCCTCATAATCACCCAGTTTGAATGATTCTAAAGAAGTACAAGTTGATTGGGACAATCATATCAAACAATGATAGCACTTGATGCATGCTGATACTCTCCTCCTTTCCCTGCTATCGCTGTTACTGCCATACAGGGGATATTCTATCTCAAGAATACCTCTTACAGACAGCTATAAGGCGTTAAGCTCATCTTGGTCATGACTTTTTAATTTCCCAAGTATTAGCCAATAATAAATATAGTTCAAAGAACACAAAAGACAATTCTTAAAGTTTTGCTCCTACATAGAGATAAGGAAGATTTAGCCATGATAGAACAATTAATGTCTGAAGGAACCCAAACTAGTGGCTGATATTAATGCCTCAGTATTTGAAGAATAATTTCCAGGAACTAACTTGTCTCCTGAGCATCCCAGAAGGCAACCATGCTGCTGGACTTTGGTTCAGAGAGAAAATGACAACCATTGTCAATGTCTTGCATCTCTCTATGTCTCCTGCTTTTACTTGCTTCTCTTCATTTGTCATTTTCAGGAAAAGCAACAGTGGTTAACTGTCCCTTAATTGTGGGACTAAGGTAAGCTTTCATGGAGGAAGATGTAAAATGACTTATTTTTAATATAAGTGTAAGCAGTGAATTAATCCTGTGTCTGTGTATCTTTACTAGTCCTCAATAGCCACACAGAGAAACCAAGATTTATTTCAAGCTGCACCTCAAAAGCTGGGCAGATAAAGGATTATCCTAATCCTCATACTAACCTGGCTACCTCTCAGCTGCATCCCGTTATACTTGCATATTATTATTGATTTTGTTATACTTGCATATTATTATTGATTTTGTTATACTTGCATATTATTATTGATTTAGATCTTTAGGCTTCAGATGTATTTCTCATGGTGTCTTCAGACATTGAACCATCTCCTCATGGCTCATCTCTTCATCCTTGTGGCAGACCTGACATTACCTCTCTTCCTCTTTCCCTGTCTCCCTCTGTAGTGGTTATTCCTGGTTGTCAACTTGACTATATCTGGGGTGAATTACAATCCAGAATTAGAAGGCTCACCTTTGATCCTGATCTTGAGGCTTGGAGATACAAATTTCTGACCTGGATCTCGGTATGGAGATCTTGAGGCAAAGCGGTTATGAATCCCAGTAGCCTAAGGCAAGGAGATCTCTGAGTTCAAGATCATCTGGGACAAAAAAAATCCCAGATCCAGGTGTGGGGGTATACACCTTTAATCTGGGACACACCTTCTGCTGGAGACCTACATGACGTCATTGGAAGAAAGAAGAGGCTTTGCCTGCCTGCCTTGTGGGACTGAGCCACCACTAGATCCTTGGACTTCCATTCACAGCTGCCACTGATCATTGTTGGGGAGTTGAACTACAGACTGTAAGTCATCAGCCAATCTTTTACTATATAGAGAATACCCATAAGTTCTGTGACTCTAGAGAACCCAGCCTCTATCCCTGTCTCCCTCTCTCCCTCTCTCCTCTGGCAGGCAGAAACTTCTGCCCTATTCTTTCTCTGGCTCAACTACTGGGTGATCAGAATACAAGGCAGAGAATAAATAGTAAGAATTGTTTACACAAACTTGAGACAGGAGATTCTTGATATAAGCATTACAATGCTATGTCCAGTTTGTAACAAGATATGATGGTAGATAAATCAGCATTTGAAAAACAGAAGATGTGTTGATTTACATATATTTGACCCAGGGAGTAGCACTACTAGGAAGTACAGCCTTGTTAGAGCAGGTGTGTCACTGTGAGTGTGGGCTTTAATACCCTCATCCTAGCTGCCTGGAAGTTAGTCTTCTGTTTGCCTTTGGAACAAGTTGTAGAACTCTCGGTAACTCCTATACTATGCCTGCCTGGACACAGATATGCTCTTGCTTTGATAATAATTGACTGAACCTCTGAACCTGTAAGCCAGCCCCAATTAAATGTCCTTATAAGAATTGCCTCGGTCATGGTGTTTGTTCACAGTAGTAAAACCCTAACTAAGACACAAGGATAACCTTTACACAGTGCCAAAAACATTATGCCTATAGGAGGAGGTAGGTTATACACAATGAAAGAAACATGAGTCTAGAAGTTACATATGTGAGACATATTTTGTCTATAATTGTTCTTACATTTACAGTCATACTATTGATTTAGATCTTCCAAATATTTCAGAGAAAAATTGGAATACTTTCCTACAAAAATTTGACTATTCAAGGATGCATAAGAATGGGCAATCCAATAATCTTAGGAGGTAGAAGTAGGGAGGGATCTGGGAGGAAGACAGGAGGGGGAGGGGAAAAACAGCAGGCCAGGAACAATATTGGAAGAGACAGGAGAGAAGTACAGAGGGTCAGAAAATTGAATAGATACATGTAGCAGTTGGGGACTGGGAAATGGGATAGCCACTAGAAAGTCCCAGACTCTAGAGAAGCAAGAAGCTCCCAGGAGCCAATGGTGATGATACAACCTGCAAAGACCATCTCCAGTAGATAGGCACAACCCCAGTTGAGGCATGGGACCACCCATGCATCTCAAATCCTAGGGGCTTTTGCCAGCCTTACACCCACCTACCTTGGGGTAAGGCTAGGCCAGATTCCATTCTCCATCCACAATTCTTGGGACCCTCTGGTCCCAGATAGAGTTTGAATGCATGTCATATGCTTGCTAACCAATAGATTCAAAAGTCAATATGCTTAGCCAATAAGTTTGAACTGTAACCTTGCTGATGTAGCCTGTACTCCTAAAAAACATAAAAACTGCTTGTTATAGCCATTCGGGGTCACTTTCTAGTCACTTGCCGAGAAGGGCTGATTAAAGGTTGACCCCGACACACTGGAAAATAAACCTCTTGCATTTGCATCGAACTACATTCTTATGTCTCACTGGGGGTGGGGGGGCATCTCCCAGTAGTTAAAACTCACTTCGAACCTTACAATTCTAGCATGGGGTTTCCCCTTGTACCATCGTAAACTGCCATTTTCCTATGTGACATAGCTGTCTTCTCTCTATCCAGAGGCAATCCTTTGTCCCTCTAAGACAATTGTCCCTTCCTCTGCCATCTTGCCCCCTTTCTCTTCTCCCTTGTCCTCTATCCCCTGTTTTTTGTCTCTTATTCCCTGCCCTTGGTTCTCTGGGGCAAATAAATCTGCTTTGTTCTGAAAACTTGGTCTGAGGGATCCTAGGCCAATATTTTTCCTCTCATAGACATGTGGTTACAAATAAAATAAAAAAGTTATGCAGGCTCAGTTTGCCACAGTAGAATGGTTAAGATAAACACATGCAGTTACAGATGAGTATGCTTGTAAATCCTGCACTCAAGTACAGAGACAGGAGCATCGTTGAAAAGCCTTGGGTACCACGGAAGTCTGTCACGGAGTTTACCCATCCACTCATAGCAACATCCTCACTATGAGCGAAACTGAATTAGTAAAGGGTTAGGTTTACGGATGTAAAATGATGGGAGGCAGTTAACAAGGGAGAGATGAAAGCTCCTAGGGACATGAGTATTTCGTTGTAAAAAAAATGTTTCTAGTTGAGGAGCGAAGGACAAAACAAAAGACTAAAAGTGAGCAGGAACCTGGAAGCCACATCCTGTGGCTGCCAAATTCAATTGGATGTAAGGCATCACCGTATCACAGCATAAAATAATCTCCCGTCTTTAGAGTACCCTCAGTGTGTACCCCTTTGGAAATACATTTTATAAGTAGTCAGGGTTATATGCATGATACTTCAATTATGTGAAAGTCAAACTTTAAAAAAAAAAACAAAACAAAACAAAAAACCACACTTTTCTGAGGTTACTAAAATATAGTGGTTTCTGATCTGCAGAAATGGTACTTTCAGGAAAAAGCCACAGGTGCTAACGTTATTTTTTTAAATAAAGGATTTATTAAAAAAAAACTTTCTTATTCTTCCCTCTGCTCATATCCATATCCCTCCACTATCCAGGTTTACTCCTGGCCAGGCAGTAGGCGAGTGCTTCGAGAGGTCTGCTGTCTCTGCTCTTCAGAACCCGTCTGCCCCTGGAAGAGAAGGATGCCCATGCAGCTACAGTTTGTGCAAGGCCCTGCAGGATCATTCTGTGCTTTGGGACAACTCAGAAGAAGCTGAAAGAGCACAAATTAACTCACATATCCCACTGCCTCTCACTTGGTCTTTCATAATGGATGCGACAAGTGGGACCATGCAAATGTAGCACACTGCGACTCAATGGCTAATAAAACTACCCAGGAAGGGAGGAAAAGATTTGCCCATTGTTTAGCTATGTGCTTTCTGGAGGAGGTCGTGGTCAGACTCAGGTGATAAGTAACCTTTTAATCCAGGTATATGCAAGGGGTCATCATTTCAAATACGTTCCGGTTCAAATATTCGCACTGCTGCACTGGGGCGACACAATTATAATACCCAAGGCTAAACACAGTCCAAGAAGGTTCTATCTAGATGGCATATACTAATATAAATCCAAATTTAGCTTGAGGTCTTTTCTTTTCTTTTCTCATCTTTGTATGTGCCTAATGGGTTACTCTAAACGTGTGGGAGGTTCCAGAACATATTCAAACATCGTTGCTCGTAAGTGCATAAGAAATACCTGAATTGGGCTATGCTACCCCTTCTCCTTACTCAGTGTTTGTGTTTATTAAAATGCTTCATGGTTAGAGCTGTGTTCCTCTGAAATATACTTCTTGCACATGTCCCCACACTGAAGGTGGATTGCTGCATTGTGTCAGTGATCGTTTTATGAACACAGATGCTCCATCAGCAGGAGGGAGTTAGGTGTGTGGACAAAGTGTGGGAAGGTCAGTCCATTCAATGGGTGCTGTTCCCAAGGAGATCCTGAATCTCCAGATTGGACCTGTTCAACAGTACTGGTTTGAGATGTTGGCAGCTATTATTAGACGCTAATGCTCTACTACACTGGCAATTTACTGAAAATGGGCCATGCAGTCGCCGTTTTGCATAGGTAATCCATTAGTGGCCTCAACTGTCTTCTGGGAGAATTTTACAGCTACCTCTTCATAAATGATTAAATGTCATCCAGACTGTGTAATTGGCTTTTCCAAAGCCATGTAACAACATGATAGGATGCAAACACTTGTGTGTGGGTGAGAGAGAGAAGGTGCAAGTTCTCGAGCTTTTTGACAAGTTATTATTTAACTTCTTATGCTATCAAACTGCTTCTAAAGGAAACTTTGATGTTTGATCTTCCAAAAACAGCAGAATTTGATTTTAGCAAGTTTCTAGAGACTAACAATATAATTTGGCCTCAAAACTGACATAATTAAATTTATAATAGTAAAAGTAAAACAATTTATCATGCTTTATTTAACTTATACCACAATGCATTCAGGAAAATGAGAAATAAGGTGCTCCTGTTAATTTGGATGGCGAGGCAGAAGGATTGCTATGAGTTCAAGGCAAAACTTACTACAGGGTAAGATAGATTTCCCCCCTCTCTCTCTAAGGAACCAAAAAAATTCCATTTTTTGTCTAAAATTGCATACTTCAAAATCTAATTAAATCTTTAGTATTCATAAAGATTTAAGAAATGAATAAATTAAACTTTTAGCAATTTTTTTCTAATATGAAAGTGTTGTTCCACTTTCTAATGTCCCGTTTCCTATATACTGTCTGAGTAGCTTACTAGCCTGTATACGCTATAATTACATTTGTTTTGTATTCTTCCAGATGCAATTTTAGTTCAGACAAAGCTGACCATTCTGTCTCCTTTTTTTACTCTCTTACACGTCATTTAAAATCCCCCCTCCAGGGGGCAGTGTGACCATGTCAACGGACATCTGCAGAGCAGAACAGCAGAAATCAAACATGAAATTACATGCTGCTAAGTGGTAAGGGAATAATGCCTCCCAGACATCCCAGTTTTCTTTCTTTTTTTTTTTTTTATTAACTTGAGTATTTCTTATATACATTTCCAGTGTTATTCCCTTTCCCGGTTTCGGGCAAACATCCCCCTCCCCCCTTCCTTATGGGTGTTTCGCCTCCCCACCCTCCCCCATTGCCGCCCTCCCCCAACAGTCTAGTTCACTGGGGGTTCAGTCTTAGCAGGACCCAGGGCTTCCCCTTCCACTGGTGCTCTTACTAGGATATTCATTGCTACCTATGAGGTCAGAGTCCAGGATCAGTCCATGTATAGTCTTTAGGTAGTGGCTTAGTCCCTGGAAGCTCTGGTTGCTTGGCATTGTTGTACATATGGGGTCTCAAGCCCCTTCAAGCTCTTCCAGTTCTTTCTCTGATTCCTTCAACGGGGGTCCTATTCTCAATTCAGTGGTTTGCTGCTGGCATTCGCCTCTGTATTTGCTGTATTCTGGCTGTGTCTCTCAGGAGCGATCTACACTTCTGCACTTCTTTGCTTCATCCATCTTGTCTAATTGGGTGGCTGTATATATATGGGCCACATGTGGGGCAGGCTCTGAATGGGTGTCCCTTCAGTCTCTGTTTTAATCTTTGCCTCTCTCTTCCCTGCCAAGGGTATTCTTGTTCCCCTTTTAAAGAAGGAGTGAAGCATTCACATTTTGATCATCCGTCTTGAGTTTCATTTGTTCTAGGCATCTAGGGTAATTCAAGCATTTGGGCTAATAGCCACTTATCAGTGAGTGCATACCATGTATGTCTTTCTGTGATTGGGTTAGCTCACTCAGGATGATATTTTCCAGTTCCAACCATTTGCCTACGAATTTCATAAAGTCGTTGTTTTTGATAACTGAGTAATATTCCATTGTGTAGATGTACCACATTTTCTGTATCCATTCCTCTGTTGAAGGGCATCTGGGTTCTTTCCAGCTTCTGGCTATTATAAATAAGGCTGCAATGAACATATTGGAGCACGTGTCTTTTTTATATGTTGGGGCATCTTTTGGGTATATGCCCAAGAGAGGTATAGCTGGATCCTCAGGTAGTTCAATGTCAAATTTTCTGAGGAACCTCCAGACTGATTTCCAGAATGGTTGTACCAGTCTGCAACCCCACCAACAATGGAGGAGTGTTCCTCTTTCTCCGCATCCTCGCCAGCATTTGCTGTCACCTGAGTTTTTGATCTTAGCCATTCTCACTGGTGTGAGGTGAAATCTCAGGGTTGTTTTGATTTGCATTTCCCTGATGACTAAAGATGTTGAACATTTCTTTAGGTGTTTCTCAGCCATTCGGCATTCCTCAGCTGTGAATTCTTTGTTTAGCTCTGAACCCCATTTTTTAATAGGGTTATTTGTCTCCCTGTGGTCTAACTTCTTGAGTTCTTTGTATATTTTGGATATAAGGCCTCTATCTGTTGTAGGATTGGTAAAGATCTTTTCCCAATCTGTTGGTTGCCGTTTTGTCCTAACCACAGTGTCCTTTGCCTTACAGAAGCTTTGCAGTTTTATGAGATCCCATTTGTCGATTCTTGATCTTAGAGCATAAGCCATTGGTGTTTTGTTCAGGAAATTTTTCCAGTGCCCATGTGTTCCAAATGCTTCCTAGTTTTTCTTCTATTAGTTTGAGTGTGTCTGGTTTGATGTGGAGGTCCTTGATCCACTTGGACTTAAGCTTTGTACAGGGTGATAAGCATGGATCGATCTGCATTCTTCTACATGTTGACCTCCAGTTGAACCAGCACCATTTGCTGAAAATGCTATCTTTTTTCCATTGGATGTATTTGGCTCCTTTGTCAAAAATCAAGTGACCATAGGTGTGTGGGTTCATTTCTGGGTTTTCAATTCTGTTCCATTGGTCTATCTGTCTGTCTCTGTACCAATACCATGCAGTTTTTATCACTATTGCTCTGTAATACTGCTTGAGTTCTGGGATAGTGATTCCCCCTGAAGTCCTTTTTTATTGTTGAGGATAGTTTTAGCTATCCTGGGTTTTTTGTTATTCCAGATGAATTTGCAAATTGTTCTGTCTAACTCTTTGAAGAATTGGATTGGTATTTTGATGGGGATTGCATTGAATCTGTAGATCGCTTTTGGTAAAATGGCCATTTTTACTATATTAATCCTGCCAATCCATGCGCATGGGAGATCTTTCCACCTTCTGAGGTCTTCTTCAATTTATCTCTTCAGTGTCTTGTCTTGAAGTTCTTATTGTACAGATCTTTTTCTTGCTTGGTTAAAGTCACACCGAGGTACTTTATATTATTTGGGTCTATTATGAAGGACATCCCAGTTTTCTATATTCTTCTTATACTTCTGATGAAAAAAACCACTCAGAAAAAAATTAAAAAGCCACTGCAGAAGTGAAAAGACACATTTTTGTCACCATCGTAACAGACGGGAGCTAACAGGTGGATTGTTCCTCTTTTCTTGAAACCTGTCCAAGCTCAGTCACTAAATTAAGGCCTTCTTGGGCACTCCAAGGTCACATCATATTTCTAGGCCATTTTATCCTTACATTGAATTTCTTCCTTTATATACAAACCACTTTCTCATACTACACAATAATTTTTATTGGTTTCATATGTCCCTGTCCTGTGGTCAGGCAGTAACTGCTTCATAACTAATTTATGGAAGTAGGAAATTGTTAAACAATACATTGTGTGATATTTAGTTTTTTTTCAACTTGGTTTAAACTGGAGTCGCCTGGAAAGAGGTGAACTCAAATGAAGGATTGCTTCCATCAGACTGAACTGTGGGGAATTTTCTTGAATAATTACTAAGGGGAGAGGCCCCCTGTGGGCAGTGCTTCCATTAAGTGGTCCTGGCTTATACAGGAAGGCAAGCTGAGTAAGCCACAGAGAACAAGCTAGTAGGCGGCATTCATCTCTAATCTCTGTCTATGAAGCTCTTGCCTCCATGTTGCTAAGGCGGGCTTCTGCCCCGGCTTCCCTTGAGGATGGACAGTGGTAGCCTGTAAGCCATGAGAAGTCTTCCTCTCCCCACACACATTTGCCTTTGTTCTGTGGTTTATCACCACAAAAGAGAAGCAAAGTATGATATCAAGGTGTAGTCAGATGAACACATATGGTCGTGGGTGATTATAGGGTCTCTTCAACAGCCTTTCTGACAGGAGTCCAGATGTCTGTACAACTATATTCCTACGTTGACAGAAACATGGCAAGTGATTTTTCCAAGGTCAAAAAGTGTTCAGTGTTGTCAAAGGAGAAAGGAAAACACGAACCCATCTACAAAGCCTTCTGTCTTCAAGACAGAAGGTATGTAAGGTATACAGTATGCCTGTAAGGTATACTGGGTAACAGTGGCACAAACCACTATGGTGTGTGGGGTAACCAATCAATATCTGATTGGGATTAAGGCCCATCTAAGATGTGTAAGCCATAGCCAAGGCTTCTTATATGTCCAAGAACCTGAGACTAGATGAGCTAGGGACCAAGGGAAAAATCAAATGCTACCGTTCTGCTAAAGAAACATAGCAATAAAATGACTCCCAAGGACATTCTGTTATACTCCAAGACCCTTGCCTCGTTTAGCCACCATCAGAGAAGTTCCCTCTCAAAGCAGATGGGAACAAAGACAGATACCCACAACTACCAGGATGTGCAGAAAGTGAACACTCAGCCCTAAACAGGATGTCTCGATCAAATCTCTCCCCCCCCAGAGCTCAGGAGACTACGAAAGTGGAGATAGAAAAAGTACAAGAGCCAGAGGGGATCGAGTACACAAAGGAATCAAGGTCTTCTAGACACCATAGAGCTGGCACATAGATGAACTCACAGAGACTGAGGCAGCATGCACAGGGCCTGCATGGGTCTACACTCAGTGGGACCCTAGAGCTCAAGGGGAAAGTGGACACAGTATCCCTCACCCAGAAGCTATCTCCAGTGGACAGCCACTTACAAAGGAAAAATTAGTTTCCTCCAAGGGAGTCTCAGTGGGCAAACAAAACCCTCATAAGGTAGGTCCCAGGTCAAGCAAGCAGTAGGTGGCCAACAGCAGGTGGAGAGTCTTCTCATAATGTTAAGTCCGTTTTTTTTGTTTGTTTGTTTGTTTGTTTTGTTTTCTGTTTTGTTTTTTCTTTTTTTCCTTACAGGTCCGTGTGTGTGTGTGTGTGTGTGTGTGTGTGTGTGTGTGTGTGTGTGTGCGCGAGCACGTATGTGTGTATTATGGCTTCCAGTTTTGCATTGTTATAGGATTCCTGTGTGTGCAAACGTGTTGCTACGTCTACATGCAGTTTTCGTGCTTTTTCTATGACTGTTTTTCTTGTTTGATCTTTTTTGTCATATCCTGATTTGTTTGCTTTTTATATATTTATTATATTAATTTCTTTGATTAATTTCTAAGGAGAAACAGAAAAGGTGTGGTTCCAGACGTTAGGAAGTAGGGAGGAGCTGGAATGAGTAAGGGAGGGGAAACAGTTATAGTTTATGAAAAAAATGCATAAAAAACAGAATAAACAGAATTTATTTTCAATAAAAGAAAAAAATCTATGAAACATAAGAATGAACTAAAAAGAAAGTGCTCCCATCCAGTGTGCGATGGAGTAGCTAAGGCTCTTTAGCACCTGCTGTTTCCTCAGGCCCAGATCTTGGAGTTAAGTCTCTTAGAAGCAAATCTGTTTAAACAGATTTTGCCTAAAATGAACAAACACCAAATCTTAAACTTGTAACTTATGAGAAACTGTATAAAGCCCAAATGCCTCTAAGGAATGCAGAGGGAAACACAAAATGGCAACAAGATTGCTTTGTGTGTGTGTGTGTGTGTGTGTGTGTGTGTGTGTGTGTGTGTGTGTGTGTGTGTGTGATTAAAATTACCTGTGTGGGTGTGGTTGTGTGTGGAGGTGACATCATAAAGCATCGCTGCTGTGTCATGGGTTAGGATGTCACAGTTGACCACTGGTAGTAGCACCACAGGACACACCATCTGCACAGAATAAAGTCAATCTTAACTCAGGTAAAAATTAACATGTGGTAAAAAGAACATAAACATCAGGTTCTGAGGAGTTGAATCTTGCAATTTAAAATCTACTTCAGCAAAGCTCTAAGTATTTAAACTAAGTGAATAAACCTAAAAGTAGTGATTTGATCTTAATACACACACACACACACACACACTCACTCTCTCTCACACACACACACACACTCACGCACACACACAAAGATTGAAAGTGAGATACATAGAAACCATCAAACTGACCAGGAAGTTCTAGGAATGAAACATAAACAATAAATGAAATTAATAGACAACAAGTAACAGTAACAGTTGCTATTAGGAAGTCAGTGGATAAGGTTCTTTACAGATTAATCCGATGCTGGGCCAACGGTTTCTCTCCCTCAGGAAACTTTCTGAGCAGCACTGACGGAAAGTATGAGCAAGTCGAATGGATGCTGCAAGATGAATAATGATAGACAGTAGCTTGGATTTCCCAGGATCTCAGCAAAGCTCTGTTATTCAGATTCCAAAGAAGATAATCAATGCCACCCGTGACAACAGGGAAATCCAGAGTAAGAAAAATTAAAGGCAAAGAGATAATCTTACAAGCCCCCGCTACATGGTGGTGTGTGATAAGGGCCAGGCCATGCAAAGCCAGCGCATGAGCCGTTTTATTGGACCACGCAAAGATGGCTCCCAGACTTCTGGTCTGGAGCTGAACTGGGTGTGAAGGCCGCGGCAGGTCAGGGTCAGGATGAGAAACAGAAGAAAGGTTGTCATTCATACTCCCATGGAAACACTTATATGGCAAAAGTGACTCGTGGGACAAGTGGGATCTCAAGCTATGACTCTGGAGCTAAGTGTGGGTCTACAAAGGAATTGTACTGTTAAATCCATTTTTACGAGGTCAGAAACCTGAGAGTCCTTAGAGTTCCAAGTTTCACCGGCGTAGCACAGAAACGTCCTTGTGACTCAGTGTTTGTATCTGTTCCGGTAAGCATCACTGCATGTCCATCTCGTTTCTCAGCAGCCTGTCTTGGAAGGACATCAAAACAGGAAGGTGTCAGAAACTGTCAGAATCCTCTCAAAATAATGATACTTTTGCCATGACAGCATTACGAGTATTGTCAACTTTCCTCACTGACGATGTATTCCTACCATCTTTTACTGAAATTAAACGACCTGAGTGTAGCTAGAGGCACACTAATCAAAATGACATCCTGTCATATATTGGGATAAAGAAATTGATTTTCTTCTTTAAAATGAAAATATTAAATCAGACCTGTGCTTTGCTGCAACTTCCCAAAAGTATATCCTGAGATGCATGGCCCAGGCCAACACACCCAGCTACAAATGTAGCTGGAGCGTCTTGCAAAAACATTCCTTCCTTGGCGTGTGTCATTCCCACCGAGACGGAGAAGGTTCACTACCATCAAGGCCTGGCTTTATAAAGTGAAGTTGTAAATCTATGCAATATGCAATTTAGAGGAGACAGTGTTGGAAACACAATTTATTGAATGGATTTTGACATATCGATTCATGCCAGTTTGTAGACAGGCATAAGAAATTGACCCCAGGGTATGGGGGTCGTATTTGGATATTTTTCTAAAACTAATAAAGTGAGCAATTTTGCTCCACTGTTAATGTAGCTGACCATTTAAATTTTTAAAAGCGTCGAGCACAGGAAAAAGAATATTTGTTTTTGAGCCTGAATTTCCCAAAAGACTTTCATTGACTAAAGGCATCAGATCAGGACACTGACCTCAGAACGAGTCTAAAGCATTTGTCCTTCCTTAGCTGGGCAGTTCCCCTCTGCTCCTGCCCCTATTCCTTCAAGGACCTTCACATTAACACCTTCTCTGCCGGGACCTTTGTGTGACTGTTGTCACTCCCTGAGTTAATCTTTTAAAACATCTCGAAACACCTGGGTCCTTGTCATGATTCAACTCTTAGTTCAAATGACATCTCCCAAGAGATGTTCCCTGACTACACCCTATTGCTGTCTTAAATAGTATCTAAGCTTGTTATTCTGCAGTAAGCCTGTGCTTTGGCCAAGTATTTAGGCACGTGGTAAATGGAGGTTTGGATATAGGACAGAAATAGGACGATACTCGGCTTTATAACTTGTTCAGAATATAAAGATTTTCAGTTGAGGTGAATCACTCTCAGGTTTTGTGGTTTGGTTTTGTTTCTTTGTTGTTTTGTTTTCTAAGAAAGTATGACATTGATTGTGTTGGAAAGTAGGGGAGGATTTGGAAGGAATTGAAGGAGGGGAAGGAAGACAATTAAAATATTTGTGTGAAGATAAATTTATTAAAAATAAAAAACAACAAATAAATAAATACTGGGCTAACATGAACATTTATATAATAAAAAGATTATTTTGAACATTCATTTAAAATACCTACACAACACAAAACAATGACAGGATAGAAGAAGAGCCCTCTCTAACTTTGATCAATTTATTGCAAATTTCAAAGGTGACAATGCATTGTATTATTTGGGTGTTTGAAAGCCTTGCTTTGCAAATATACTTAAAGTCTTCGATAAAGGCTTTACTTATGAGAGCCTTCAGAAGTCTATTAGTCACCTGAATCTGAACCAGCTAGGCAACGACGCCATGCTTTCTAGAGATCCCCTACTAGAACACAGATTGCATCCAGATGGGCACAATTCTCTTTTGTCAACTGATAAGTCTAGTGCTACAAAACTATTGTTGGTTCACTGAAATCACCGTGAAATGGTTTTCATCTGTAAAATAACGACTTTATATCAGAATGAAATGCAGGCATGGCACAGCCCTCGTCATAGACTCATGTGTAGGAGTATTAAATGGCAGGAGAGAGGAAGGTGTTAAGTAAAAAGCACCTAACTCTATAGATTCTAGGGCTGATGAGGACTATCTATCAATTGGCATTCTCAGAAAACATAACCTGAGGAATAATAATATTTAACTCAGGCTACTAAAAGAAGATGACATATGAGTGAAATCAAACAATAAAAATGGAAAGGCTATTCCTATATGACCTACGGTTTGATTTTACACGCATGGGTATTCATAAACCAGCATCTTAACTCTCTTCGATAACAAACTGAATTAATCTTGGTTTTGTCATGAATTACTTAAATATGTCCATTTAAACAACTTACATAAATTAATTATCATACTTTATACAATTGTAAATCAATTATTGTACATAAAATAATTAATTGTACATAAGATAATGAATTGTGCATTATATTTATACAAAGGTATACACTTACCTCTGTGATTTTTTATCTCCTAGACACAATGATTGCTATATTTAGGTGGAGAAATTCAACTCATGTAACCTGTAATCTTATCTCTTGTGCCCTCATGGGCTCTGATCCGATCAGTGCTTTCTTCAGGAGTACATAATTTCCTGGTAAACAGAGCCCATTATTTTAATACTCCTACTTGAACCAAACTCTGCTTCTTGGGCATGAAAAATAGTCTGCTAGCTGAACAGGTGGGAATCTTTTATTTAACAAAAGCACATTCTCAATTAATATTTAAAAAAGACATAGATGCTATCAATTATGAATTTTTGGATGTAATAGTTCGGTTAAATGCTTGTAAACTTACCACTAACTGCATAAATTCAAGGTTAAGGGGATATTTTTAAAAATTCCACCATGAAACAAAATTTATGTTTAGGGTCTCAAAACAGAAGAAGGAAAATTTTGAATGTCATTGGTATTTAAATCCAACAGTTCTCATAATTTTCCTGTTAATAATCCAAACAGGAAATATATTTATCTTTTGTATAGTTTCTTGTAATAGACTGTAACATGCCTGAAGGTGCTTATGTGGATTTATTTTGGTTATTATAGCCCATGAAATATACATTTTGCTGCTACTGACCTTATCTGGTGTTTTAGTTAGATTTCTATTTCCATGACAAAGCACCATGACCAAAAGCAACTTAGGGAGTAAAGGGTCTATTTCACCTTCCCCTTTCATATCACCAATGTTACTATCTGTCCTTAAAGAAAATCAGAGCAGAAACTCAAGGCAGGAACCTATAGGCAGGAACTGAAACAGAAGTCATGGGTGAGCACTTCTTACTGGCTTGCTTCTCCTGGCTTGCCCACTACACTATCTAGGACCTAGTGACAGCAGCACTCACAATGAATTGGACCCTTCCACATCAATCATCAACCACAAAAGGGTCTCACAGGCTGCTCTCCAGGGCTTGTGGAAAATCTTATGGAAGGACTTTTTCAATTGAAGCTCTCTGCTATCAGATGACTCTAGATTGTGTCAAGTTGACCAAAAGCTAACCAGCACATTTAGCTCCTCTAAGGAGCTGTTAACAGGCATGCTATAAATCTTATATACATGAAGCTAAATTGCCTTGACTACAAGTGAAGTTTAAAAATAGAAATGTTTTCAGCTAGCTTCAGTTACAGAAAATGTTGCTTCTTAGTTATATAAAAACAAGATTGAAATAGAGCTACATTAATATATGCATTGCTACTCTATTAAAAATTACATAATCTCACAAATGAAATTCTCTAATGTTAGCAATAAGCAAATATAACAGATTTCTCATGTGATCATGTAAAAAATAGTTTTTCTGT
This sequence comes from Rattus rattus, assembly GCF_011064425.1. NCBI lineage: Eukaryota > Metazoa > Chordata > Mammalia > Rodentia > Muridae > Rattus > Rattus rattus. The sequence goes on from NC_046154.1 coordinate 214,436,462, forward strand.
ACTCCTGGATCTTAACTAAAGTATAATAGTTACACACACACACACACACACACACACACACACACGCACACACTTATTATAAGAGTATGAACTAAATTTGTCAGTCAAATTAAATGAATTTATTATTGAAATATCTTTTGATTAAAATGGAGATGCGGTGTTATTGTTATACCCTGTTACAATTCATATTCATTGGCCAAATTTTTAATCTTGATTTCTATTAATTTTGTTAATTACATAATGTAGTCTACCTTAAATGTGAAGTGGAGTGCAGAAAAATCTGACTAATTACACCACTGTATTTCACTTCAACTTATACTTACTAAGTCCACATTATCCATTCTGCCTCAGCAGAGCGTCAGAGTACATTGTTGATAGACATGTTGTTTAATGTGTTTCTCATGCTCTAATGGAGGAGGCTAAAATGTAAAAAATATAGCTGTAGTGACTTTTAGTGAATGTTGTGGTGATGTGTACATAGAGACAGCACTAACCTGGACTAGAGTTTGCAAGAATGAGGTAATCTGGTTGCAGTTGAACATGTAGCTTAGCTTGGTTGAATCATTCTGCCTTTTCTTATTTGGATAATGGAAGGGGATAATGTCCAGAGAAAGGGGACAAAAGACTGGATGTAAGAAGTGTGTATGTGTGGTAACAATGGCAGGACTTCTGTGTTGCTGAAACATCATTTGTATGACCCTTAGATTTTGTCTCTTGGTTTATAGGGCTAGGTAATGATTAAGCTTTGATAGCAGACACTAGCCATCTGACATACTAATTATCTGGAGTGGAGCAAACATGTTTAAGTCTCACAGACTTCATCCCTAAATAAAATTAGTGATTCCTGATTTCTTAGGTAACAGAAATTTAAGAACCAAGAGATATAGATAATATCTTAGGATATGTCATGGTACTAAGATTATTTTAGACCCAAGAGCATAGTATATTCTCAACGATGATCTAGCACTTTGTCTCTTCATTAAGTTTTCCCTGTGATCAATGCTTGGTATGGGTCCAGAACATGTCTCTTCTTAATGACTGTGGTTGATGAGTCTGTTAGTTAAATGTATCCTTTTAACATGAAAGGACTTTGCAAAACTCTATCACCCACTAAAAAACAACAGCCAAGCTACTTTACCTTTGTAGTTTTCTTTCTCAAAGCACTTTCATATAAAGCAAGTTGAAATTACTGTTACCTTACCAGAAAAGTACTTGGTTAATTTGAACAGATTAACCAAATACAATCAGTAAGTGTATCAGCATCTTATTCTAGCCAGATCATATGGCACTCCAGAACATGTCTGATGTACTTGTAAATTACCCAAGAATAATCAGTAAGCACATCAAGCTCTATTCAAGTTGACTCACTGTGGTTCTCTGTATACATTGTTCATATGCAGCACTCACAATGAATTGGACCCTTCCACATCAATCATCAACCACGAAACTGTCTCAGACGCTTGTCTCCAGGGCTTGTGGAAAAGCTTATGGAAGGACTTTGTCAGTTGAGGCTATGTGAAAAACAACCTCATTTGGCTTTGTGCTTTATTCCTGGCATTCATGCTGCTAAGACATAAGGTAATAAATAGTTTTGCACAAACTATCTTGTTAAATAGTATGCATCGTATTATTATGTATGGTGACTAGATGACATTAAAAGTACAATCTCTAGATTTAGGAAGACATCTCAGTTATGAAAGTGCTTGCCTTACAAATATGAGATCCTAAGTTCAACACTTAAGAACTCATGGTAAAATTGCTGTCATTCTTGGCATAAGCTTGTAATCTGAGTACAGTATAGGTAGACACTGGTAGATACCTGTAGATCCCTAGGGTTCACTGAGCAGCTAACCAGGCATCTAAGTGAGTTCTAGAACAATGAGAGACCATTTATCCAACAAAAAGGTAAAGAAAAAAAATAGATGGCCTCTAAGGAACAATACCGAAGGTTGACCTCTGCTCTTCACATGAATGAAGACATGCACATGTGCACCTGCACACACCTATGCACTTGAACACCCATGAACACACACACACACACACACACATACACACACACACACACTTGCATAATTTATAAAATAGAATGTCTATGGGTGTTCCCAGGGAAACAACAGATGAGTAAACAAAAGTCATGCTTATACTTCTCCATTATCAGGGTATCTCCAATTTCACCTTCAACAAATATTCATGTAGCTTCTGTTATGTGCAAGGAACTATACTAAAAGCAATCAAGCATGCGAACATTGTTAGGAATTTAGATTGGAGGAAAAAACAAGAACAGATTTTATAAAGGTACATGCCAATATAGCTTTTACAGTCATATAAAAGTGCTCAGAAACAAGCCCAGAATATGCAGGAGAGACCTGGAAATTCAAATGAATTTACTCTGATTTCAGGTCATGAAAAGGCTAACAGGAAGAACTGATTGTTAATATGATACTAAAACCATAATGTGCTCTATATACAGATATTTCTCGGTGACTCAGAGAAATATCTGTATGCCTTGAGGTTTCCATCTACAGTACTCATATTCTTTAATCATTTTAATTTATACTGAAACTTAAAACTGCTAAAAGAAAATAAAAATAAAGATAGTTTGTTTGTGTGTGTGTGTGTGTGTGTGTGCGTGTGCCCATACGTGTTCAGATGCTCATTTGCACACTTGTACATTTGGGAAATTGCATGTGGATGCCAGAGGAAACCTCAGGTGCCATTCCTTAGGTACCAACTACCCATCTATGCCATGAATATGTCTGGCCTGATTTTGTGCACATTTTGTGCACTAGTCACAACTGCTGGGAGTTCATGGGGGCAATGATTATGGCATGTCCAAAAAATACAGATTTCCTGCATACATTAATGTTCTCTGGCTCCTACAATCCTTCCACCCTTCTGCAATGATTTTTGAGGCAGGGTGGGGAGGCAGCATGTGGTGGTTTGAATAGATATGTACCCCCTCCCCCATTAGACTCATATGTTTGAATGCTTGGCCTTAGGGAGTGGCACTATTAGGAGGTGTGACCCTGTTAAAGTAGATGTGACCTTGTTGGAGGAAGTGTGTCACTGTGGAGGCAGGACTTTGAAGTCCTATATGCTTAAGCTTCACCCAGCATGGAGCACAGTCCTCTTTTCTTGATCTTGAAGATCAAGATGTAGGACTTTCAACTCCTTCTCCAGCACCGTGTCTGCTGGGACACTGCCATGCTTCCTACCATGATGATGATGGGTGATTGTACCTCTGAAACTGTAAGTCAGCCCCAATTAATGTTTTGCTTTATGAGACTAGCCTTGATCATTGTGTCTCTTCACAGCAATGAAACCCAAACTAAGACAGAGCATGGTATTAATACTTCAATTAGATCCAAACAATGTACAGTCTCCATAGTCTGCCTATTGAGTAGTTGTGTGTCTCTGTGTTAATTGCCATCTGTTGAAAAAAATGAAGTTTCTTTAATGAAGGTTGAGAGATGCATTAATTTGTGGATATACAGATAGTAACTTGAAGGAGAGTAATTCATTAATATGTCCATTTAGAAGAATAATAGTCTTAGATTCTGCCTTAAGACTCAGAGCTTAGACAGCCACAGGTTTTGGGTCCAGTTAATGGTACCAAGTATGAGGTCCATCTTGTGAAGCAGACATTAAGTCCAATCGGAAAGTTGTTGGCTACTCCTATAACACTTTTGCTATACTTTCACTAGGTACATCTTGTCTGGCCGGTCACTGCTGTACTTTTCAGGGTTAACAGCCGGGCAAGACTGTTAATGGCTTTTCCTCCGCTAGTAGCATGCGTAGCAATCCAAACACTAAAAGAGGTACTCAGCAGTGAGGATGTTTCCGGATTGGTACTAGCTTGTCCCAGGCCTCAAGTAGGTTATATGTTCAACAATTGAGTCTTACAATCAATTTCTACTGGGAAGAAGTAAACAAGAGTAATAGAAATAGTCTGTAATCTTGGGGAGAAAGTCTCTGGAGCCAACAGTTCACAAAGAAGTTACCTGACATTGGGCTTTTTATTTGGTACAGAGATACTCAGTTTTCTCTAACAGCTGAATAATATCCCATTGTGTATGACAATACATTTTCATTAACCTTTCATCTGTTGGTGGACATGTAGATTGTTTCCATTGCTTTGCTCTCATGAATATATATATATTCAGGATATATATATGAATATATATAATCTGTATGTATAGACTGTGTACATATATGGCACATTCATATATGTGTATAAAGTATATGTATATGATGTGTCTCTGTGTATATATGATATATTTTTTCAGAAATATCTACAATAGGGTAGATTTCCATGTAACTTTTTCAAATGTCTTCAGTGTTACTTATCCCTTCCCACACAATCTCCTGTATATTGTCCTCTCAAATCCTCATCCTCTTTAATCCTTCCTGTCCCATTGTCCCTTTCCTCTTCTGATCACCTGAGTTCCAATGCCTCTTTCTTTAAAATTCTCCCCCACATTCCCTAGTAGTTTCATGACCCCTATGGGTACTCTGCTTGACATATACATTTCTAAAGATCCAAAGCTAGCTAGCACCCTCATCTGAAAGAATGCGCAGTATTTGTCTTTCTGGGTCTGGGTTACCTTATTCAGCCTGTGTATTTACAGCTCAATGCATTACTTGTGTGTAGTGGCAGATTTACCTACACCACTTTGGCTCCTGGGAGGTCACACTCACACACCTACCCAGGAGCAATCTGGATTCTCGAATCACACACACACACACACACACACACACACACACACACACACACACACACACACACACACACCAGTTAATTTTTGACATACCGTGACTAGCTACACTGTGAATCTCATAACTCTTTTCCCTAATAGATGAATAATATCCCACTGTGTGTGACAACACATTTTCATTAACCTTTCATCTGTTGGTGGACATGTAGATTGTTTCCATTGCTTGGCTATTGCAAATAGAGCAGCAGGGAACATGAGAAGCAAGTATCCCTGTAGAAGGACATAGAGGTTTTTGGAAATAGGGCTCAGGTGTACAGCAAAGTAAGAGAAAATTAAATTAACACACAAAATCAGAAGCCTTGCTGTGTACTAAAAGACTGGAAAAAAATCAGGGAAACAATGCTCTTTACAATAGCTTCAAAAAAGAATACATTAGTTTAGAAGAAATTTGACCAAGGAAAGACTAGTATAGGAAGAGGCCTACTCAAGAGGCCTATGACACTAAAGAAAATATCCAAAGATAGAAGGAATTTCATGTGAATGGATGGGTAAGATTAATACTGTGAAAAAGACCACCATACCAAAAGCAATGTACAAATTCAATAAATCAGAATCTCAATGAAATTCTATATAAATTTCTCTCTCTCTCTCTCTCTCTCTCTCTCTCTCTCTCACACACACACACACACACACACACACACACACACACAGACACAGAGAGAGAAAGAGAGAAGGGAGAGAGAGAGAGAGAGAGAGAGAGAGAGAGAGAGAGAGAGAGGTTCTTTTTGAAGACAGAGAGCAAGCAGAATGGAACCTTCCCTTCAACAACAAAAAATGTCTGTGTTATTAAATAAATACATGTGTATGCATGTGTGCACATGTATGTACAACAGTAATTATTTTAAAAATGAATATATTATGTATTCTGTTAACAATCCCACTGAATTGAATTTGGCAGTATAAAAGCAACTCAACAAGTTCAAAACTAAAATTGTCCCAAGGTCATAGAACCCTAATCTGCAGATGCTAAAGCTGCCTAAGGAACAATTCTGGGTCCAACTAACTTCGGGACATTAGTCCCTGATGTGTATTCCCTCTAAATGATTTATATTTCCTGAGTAAAATCTCCACTTGTCCTAGTTAATAACACAAAATACCCAAAGAAAAATAAGTCTCATGCCCCAGCTTCCACTTACCTTGACCTGTCCACTATGGCAGCAACTCTGACTTTGTTTCATCATTTTCTTCCTTTGATTAATCTTGTGTGCAGTCAAACCTTGCTATCCCCACCATAAATAGTGATGGTGCCCTGTGCTCTACAAGTCTACAGAAACGTTGGGCTTTTTTTTTTTTAACATTGGTCTTTTTAAATGACCGTCTTTCCAAGACTTTGGGTCAATGTCAAAAATGTTTTACCATTTTTCCCACAGATGCTTTTGACCTTGACATAGCACATACATGCATCTCTTTGACGGCATGTGTTAATCTCCAAGATAATAAATACTGAGCATGGCTTCATTCCTAAGGAGAAGCAATTCCTGGGTTTCTCAGAATTTTCAAAATGTTGTTTTCACACTGAAGTCTATGCTGTGGCCACGGAATCAAAGTGTACATTCTGCTCTTCCCTGTTCCGGCTTCACTATTCAAGGCCTCTAGGCATAGGAGGCATTTCCCCATGCCGGGTTACATATTTCATGCTAGGTTGTTCCATAATTTATAGAGGCCCACTTGAAATGCTGAATATTTTTGCTCATAGTCATCTAAGAATCTGCTCAAAACCACCAGCTTCCCTCTTAGGCTGTTTCAGAGATGTGGGTTTTGTTTGTTCAAATACTCATGTATTGGCCTTTCATTTCTAATTGCCTTCAATTTTCACTAACATATAAACTTGAGGTTTGCTTTTTTAAAGCAGTTTATGCCAGCTTCTCTCTGCTTTGACATCCAACTGTCCCTTTAGCTACACTGCTGACCTATTGCTTCAGGTATCTTCCACTTATTATCATATCTAAACAAATCAGTCTTTAAGGAACATACTTCCCCCCCCCCCAGAGAAGTGCTGGACAGCTCAGCTGTCTCTAATCTGAGTGGCCCAATTCATATTCCACAATTTCTAGCACGTGTGATTAGTGAGCATGTGAAATGTTACTAGAGCTACTGAGGTATACCATATAATTGTATTCAATTTTAATTAATTAGCACCACATTGTTAATAGCTAAAATATCAGCAAACAAAGCCTAGTTCAAAATGCTTACACGTTGAGTGTTTGATAAGCATTGACTGATGGATTTAAGGATATATAAAGCATTTCTAGGGAAGGATTAAATTTTAAATTATTGTCATTGTCATGGAATTTCAATACTAAGTTTTAGAGAAAACCTTTATTAAGAGAAGAAAGGAAGGGAGGGAGGGAGGAAGAGAGGAAGAGAGGGAGGACATGAGACAAAAAAAGGAGTGAGGAGGAAAGGAGGAGGGAATGTCAAAGGAAGGAAAGAAGAAAGGGAGGGGTTGGGAAAGGATGAGATGAAGGAACAGAGAACCAAATCCGTGCCTTTAAAAATCACTTCAAGTTAATAATCATTCTACTTACATCTGGACATAGCTATATCATAATCACGTTCTTTGGCTAGCTCAAATTTGTAAGTGGGTCTCACACTGATTGTGGTGCAGCTATCTTTTGTACAAGAACAAATAATTTATTTCCAGATTGCCCAATCAAGAGTAATCAGCCAGTTCCTCAGCACATTTGTGAGCCTCCTCTTACGTTTTGGAGACATAGTTGGTCAGAATGAGGCATAGCTATTATGTAGTATGTCCAAAGTAGAACTAGGTTCTGGCTTTTAGTGAGGTTTCTTTTCCACAGAACTCTTCTGCATATGGTGCAATTTTGATTAAAAGAATTTTCTCTGTAGCCTCCTAGATCCTGACACTCCAGGGGGTTGTGGTCCATTGGGAGGTACACAGTGCCCCAGGGTCAGGCAGTGTTTCTTCTACTCTCACAGGATGCTGGGCTCAGTTTATTGATTAGCATTAGTAGCTATCTGAGGATCAACAGAGAACTGTGATAGAAGAGAAGAATTTATACTTGGTTGTGTAGGTCTTTATGCCTCAGAGCTCACAGCTATCAATTAAAAACTGTAACACACACACTTTGGCTAATCCCATGAATAACAGTCTGATGTGTGAAGTTTAGTTGCATTTAAGGGAATAGCTTATTTTTTCAATCTGATCAGTACAAAGAAGCATCTTCAGACAGAGCCCCTGAGAGCTTAAAGGGAAGAGACCATAGAGCAGACAACGACAGGTGCACGTTCAGTTGCTGCATGAAAGAACACATTTTCTAGAGCTCATGGCTTTGGCTGAGCTGATGGTTCCACTTGTACCAGAGTGTACAGACACAAAGAGCAACAGAGGAACATCGAGCTCACCATAATCTCAGATGCACCAGAAGATCGGGACCTCTGGTGACACCAGATGTGGGGAAAAGAACACTCTGGAAGACATATCCTTTATTTTCAGGGATGGATGTTGTCCCTCTCAGGTAGGCAAATGTTTTATCTCAAACCAACTCCCATTTTTCTTCTGGCTTATGGATTTCATATATCAAAATCCTAGGCTCCTAAGAGGTTTTTGTTCCTTCTGCCTAACTTTTGCTGTTCAATGCTGACTTTTGCAAAGGGACTCTATAATCCAGCTTTAGAAAGCAACTCAGGCCTGAGCAGCCATCTGCATCCAGAAACGATGGCTGCATTTGGGTCAAATTCTTATCAGATCTGCACAGTCCAGAGGGCCAGGATTAACTAACAAGAAGCCGAGTTAATGCCTGATACGTCCCCCTTCTCAGCATGAAGACAGTGCATCAATTTTGCCTCCTGGAATCATATCAAGTATACAGTAGGTGCCAGTGTTTGCGTCTATTGTTGAGGTACCCATTCTTTATGTTGGCTCACAGGCCAGCAATCATAACAGCTTATTATCCATTTCCACATTTATTTCAAAAACGACAGACCACATAATGATTCCAATTTGTATCCAAGGTAAGCCTAGACCCCACAAAGTTCTCCAAGGAACAGGTTCAGAGCCCTTACTTCTTTAACTGGTTCCCTAATCTTATCATTTTAATTGCATCCCCCAGGAGCCCCACTTGACATCCAATTTGATCTGAAGGTAAAAGGTTCCCTCAGGCAAATAACTTTAATGAATTTTACAGTCTTTTCTGGTCCAGCCAATAGATTTTTTTCCTTTAACAAAACTTCAAAAAAAAAATTCCAGAAAACATCTTATACTGTTGATATTCCTTGGTTATTTTATATGTGATGTATTGATTCTAGGGAGTATCTATTGGTTGTTTTTTATAATGCTTTTCTCCCTGGATATGCTGTTTGCTTATTTGCACTCTTGCCTTTCTTACCAAGGTGATTGTGAATGGTAAAGTCATCAGCAAGGGAGGAGGCCACTCAGTGAACATCATATCCATCCCATGAACTTTGGTTCTGCCTCAAAGTCTATAGTATTACCAGGCCCCAGGAAAGAGAAGACAGGGGGCTCCCCTTATGGCATTAGGCAATCATTTGACCTTCTATTTAGGATGAATCAGGAAGTAGAGTTTATCCTCCAACCAATGCTTGTGTTACGTTGAAATAAAAGGTTGTTTATTGTGAGTGTCATTTGCCAGGGCCACAGAAGAAATCAAACATTCTTTTAGTTGACACAATTTACACAATTGTTTTAATATTGTCTGTCTACTGGTATTAAAACTCCAGAAATAATAAAGACTTGTCCCATGGATTAAAAAAATAATAAACTTTATGAGTAAAGTTTTGAAGATGTCTCCACCATTGTTATTTCCTTATGCAAAGCCAATTATGTGCCAGGCATGAATGTAAACACATTACCTGTATTGCAAATTCTTTCTCTTAAGATTAATATAAAGATCCATCTTTTTGTGAATTCAGATTGCAGGAATAATAAAATCAATTCTAAAACAATATATTCTCAGACTGCTTCCTAGCAAGTGTAGCAAAAACATGTGTTATTCATATTGACTTATAAGGGAAAATTTGGTTTCTACTACTGTCTAAGAATGGGATCAGAATAATGATTGTGTTGACTGTTTTGGGCCTCCCCTTCCTCAGAGGCTATCGCCCACCAGACAACAAGGGGAGCACAGGTGGGGCAGGGTGCAGATGATCATAAGTACCAATGGATTAACATTCGGGATGAACTTCAGTGAGAAAGCTCAGCTCTATTTAGGGTAAACAGATAGATTTATATAGATCTTGGGGAATGGGGAGGGATTTCCTGGGTAGGTGTATATTATTGGCTAGGGCTGGGGGCTGGGAATGCTTCATTTACATGAAGAGGAATTCCATACACCTGCCTAGCAGGTTTTTAAGGTGTGGGAGTTGAATCTGTAATTTGACCAAAGGAGTGACTGTCCTCAGAGGTCGGGGAGGTAGAAGTTGTGCACCCAAACATGGAGGCTAAAATTAGGGAGAGATTGGTCCTCACTCCTGTTGGTATCAGGAACTGCTTTCACTTCCAGTGGTGACTTCACCTGCAGGCAACAGGGACCAGTATATCTGTAGCCATGGCAACAGCCATACATTCCCAGCATACATTTGGTTCAGCTCCCACCTTCACCCTGGGAGCAGTTAAATCACAGTTCAAATAAAAGGCAGACCCTTTCTCTCTTCTCTTCTCTTCTCTCTCTCTCTCTCTCTCTCTCTCTCTCTCTCTCTCTCTCTCTTCCTCACTCTTGTCACTGTTGTCCCCAATAAACCTCTTCCACGAGGGACCTTTATTGGCCTGGTGAGGTCTCTCCAGATGCAAGCCTAGATTCTAATGCAACAACTCCTGCCAGCGTCAGGATGAGATTTTCAGAGTTTTGGGCATGTCTCAGTCTCACCTTTGATCCAGGCCAAATCCCCTGGCCTCATGTGCCCTCAGATTACATAAAATTCACATAAAATGATGAAAATGTACTAAAATCTCTTAACTTGTTCATTATTTTTCTTTAAAACACTACCATTTCTTCATCCATCAAAGTAGGTCTTAGAATCTGTACATATGGCAGGGCTCCCCAGTTCTAAGACCATCACTTACAGTAGAGCCTACATGCACGGGGGCCCTGTGAGTTGTGCTCTACCTAACCTGCACACCTTTACTGGCATGTGCACACACTCTCACTGGTGGCCTGGTTCCCTTCGTTCTCATTTGGAGCTCACCCAGAGGAAGAAGGAGAAATGCTGGCATTCCCAAGAAAGTTTGATTGATATAAATTGGCCCTGAAAGTTTACCTTCTGTAAAGAAGTGGATATGATCTGATTTCTAAATTTGATATATAAGCAAAATATAATTCCTCAAGGAGCTCAATTAAAATAGTGGCACCTGGGGCCCATCGTTAACATGGAGCTTGTTTCTTTCTCTTTATTACTTGAAGAATCTTCTATTTCAGTTCATTGTCATTATTTAATGAAGTGATTAACAAAATTCTATTGAGTACCATCTACCTATATCCATTGGGTTATCTTATGTCATGAGTTAAGATAAGTAAATCAAACATATATAAAACTTTTTTCACGTCATGATACTATTTCTCATTAAAACTTTTCCTTCATTATCTTTTCTTATTTTTGTTCCTTTATTCTAATATTTGTCATTTATTTTCTTCCTTTTTTCCTTTTTTTCCTTCACCAAAAATGTACCAAACATGAATATAAAATTGAACAAAAAGGAATGAGCAAAGTGAAATATTGTTACTTGGGTGGGATTTTGCTTATTTAGAATGTTCAGTTATAACCTTGAGGTAAGATATTTAATTTTACTTTGCTTCTATTAATAAGCCATCAATCCTATTTGCCAAGTGAATAATATTGCCTGTGCTAGGGTTTGTTTATTGGAATAGGGGTTTAACTCTAGCATTGTGCACTTCCCATTGAATAGGCAAACTCTGAATGCACTAGCTTACTTTAATGAAAGTGATGCAGACAGACTTGCACTCAGCTTCTCATCATAGCCTGTGCTTAAATCTGATGCATGAGGTTGTGTCAGCCACAACTTACCAAGTTCACTAAGTCGAGAAGACACTCATTCACTCTGCATCCTGCTGTGTCGGCACTGTAATTACCAGGCTATTGCCAGAGGAATAAATGCTTCAAGAAAACCCATTAATTTTCTTCCACTATCACTTTATAATACTCGTCAAAAAAAAAAAAACTTCTAATTTACCAGCCTAAATGTTTCAAGAATTAGAGCCTATGGCTTAAGTGGGGTGACAAAAATGGCTGCCATAATTATCCCCGCGACTAGAGACCATTAGCAACCACTATCATCCATCACAAGCAATTTGCTTCTAACAGCTAACTAATGTCACTGACCAAAAAATAAGGTTGGCTGAGCCCCTTTAGTTCTTTGTGTTCATATTTAGCAGGCTAAGGAGACAACTCAGAGCTTTAATTTTAACTTACATTGGTTTTAAGAGCTACATTAACTTTAGAGCTAACTGCATATGTATATTTTAAATAACGTGTACAGCTCTTCACAGTATAGTCAGCATATGGGCTTTCACTCCTCACAGTAGTACTTAATTTGTTATTTCCTTTCCTTCCAGCTTGAGATGAGCTGTAGAAATTTGCAAAAATGCCTTGTTCTTCCATGAATGTTGTAGTTATGTAAATCTATGTCCAATTTCCTTCCATTCATACAAACTTGATTCTTGAATTTCTTTGTGTGACTATGGAATTTGCTTTGTGGTAGGGTTTGAGAAGTGTGTGTTAAAGAAAATGTACTTTTTTGTTAATTCTTAGATTTCAGACAAATTACGAGGAAATCAAAAACCTAGGCAAGAACAAATGGTGTTTTTTCCTCAATATGTACACAATAACCTCTTAGAATGGATACCATGTGTTGTGTTTTATGAACCCGGGTATGATGTGGTGAGAGGGGTGCCTTAGCAGGCCCGGCCATGGTGTTTCCTCCACTAACAAACAAGTCATTGTACAAACCTAGTATAAAGAAGGTTTATTGGAGGGAAGAGAAAGGGGTCTGGGGAAGGGGATAAAGACAGACAAAGTGGGACAGAGGACAGAAAGAGGAGAAGGGAAGAGTGGAAGAGGGTAAGAGGCTAGTTGGGCATATATGGGGAGGGACAGAGAAAGGGGGAGGGAGGGGAGGGAGGGAGGAGGAGGGAGAGGAGAGGGAGAGGAGAAGAGAGAGAGAGAGAGAGAGAGCACTTAACAGCCTTTCTTATGGAAGCCAGGCTTGTACCTGGCTGTTGGCTGTTGCTTGGTAACTGTTGGGTGCCACCTAGAGTAACACCATGGAGAGAAAACTGTAGAATGTCCATGAAGTATTTTCAGTCACACAGGTGTGCATGTTTCCATTCTCTCGAACCCATTTGACATTTACAAGTCTTTTATTAAGCATTTGTGGATGGAAAACATGGATTTATCACTTACTATAACTTAGTGGCAGAAGAATATGCAGGTATTGAATTACTATTGGTAAACCAGTTTCTTTGTGTGTGTAATTCATAGACTCTGTGCCCTCAACTTACATAGTTATTAACCAATTAAAGGCACTAATGCTCAGTGACCTCCAAGAATATATCACAGATTAGTCCTAAAAAGTGTAGGGAAAGATAGGATGGGGTTTTTGGCTCCATAGTCAAGGGTTTAACAGCACCAGGTCAGGTTTAATCTTCACTCTTCAGCACAAAATCAGTAAGACAGCAAAGTAGTAGTCATACAGTCCAACTTGAGGGGTAGGTTGCAGAACGGGAGCAGAGGCGAGTCTCCTGAGGGCCTCTGATGATATTAGATTCGGTCATAAGTGTCTCCACTGTGAGCCTCTTTATCCTGAGTGTGATGGTTTTACAGGAATCTTATGGGTCTCATTTTGGTCAGGCACCTATCCAGAAGCAATCAGTTATGACAGAAGAGTCATACTGTTAGCATTTTGTCTAGGCTCTGTCCCATAGTTAGCTAGCAACAGCCAGGTGTGCCTTGACCTTCCTCCCTTTCTCTTGCTCTCTTACTCCTATCTCCCCCTCTCTCCACTTGCTCATGGCCAGCCTCTACTCTACTCCTTCTGTCTCTCTGTCTCTCTCTGTCTCTCTCTGTCTCTCTCTGTCTCTCTCTGTCTCTCTCTGTCTCTGTCTCTCTCTCTCTCTCTCTCTCTCTCTCTCTCTCTCTCTCTCTCTCTCTCTCCCTCTCAACTCCCTCCTCATGCCCTGAATAAACTCTATTCTATACTATACTGTCTGTGGCTGGTCCCTCAGGGGGAAGGGATGCCTCAGCATGGGCCTACAGAGTCGCCCCGTTCCCCAACATTTGACCATATCCTCCAAACATATTCCTTCTCTCGTTATTTTTTATAAAACGCAACACATACAGTACTATCATTAGGGGAGCCTTTTGCTCCTGTGTTTCGGGGCATTACCATAACAAGTGTTGTAGCTGCTGTCTTAAGCCTTTGGTAGTTCTCTTCTTAGGATGCAGTGTTCATTTTAGAGCACTACTTTATTTCATATTTCATTTTAGACTCATTCTGTTAAATTTTAAAATTTTTTTATTAGTAATTTGAAAAAATATAATGAATATTTACCCTTGGCACCAGATTGTGAGTCGTTATAAGAGAGGGTTGCAAAGCGATAGACAGAGGAATTATAGGTAAGAAATTGAGACAAATAAGCCAGTGACAAAACACTAAGGGTACTGAGAGAATCGCCATGGATAAACAGTAAGTTAGTTAGGTTATCTTGTACAATGGGGACAAGAGACTTTTATCTCCTGTGGCTTTCTGTATTTTTTTTGTTTTTGATAAATATGGTTGCTTATGGTGTTCTAGGAAATTCAATAAAGCAATAAAATTAAATTCTGAAAACAAATGACCACAGCAGTAAGTGAAACCCCACAAAAATTCCTAAGAGCTGGGAATTGGCCCAGACTCCATCCTGTCGCTCTACTAATATTCAGATGAAGAGCAGCTGTGGAACTGTAGGCACTGGCTTTCAAACACCAGACGCAGTGATACATTAGCTTGTGAAAATGTTCTTGCCAAGTTCGTTACCATGCGAACCCCAAACTGTGAGTTCGTTTCATCAATATTAGTGACATAATGACATAAAAATGTCATAAACGATGGCATACAAGCTTCAATTCTGACATAAAATTAGTTTTATGTAAATAAATCAATTTTTGAACATAGCGAGAATTTTAGAGATATGTTGAAATTATGCTTACAACACTCATTTGAGTTGAAATAATTTGACCAAAACAGTATAGGACATTGAATTTAAGGTAGGTAATGGGGCAGGGAGTTCATTAAGAATCATAAATTAGCAGTAAAAGTTATTTGATATAAGCAAAATAAAAATGGAGATAAAAATATTTTTTTCAAATTTGAAAGAATAAGAACCAAATACTGAAAAAAGTAAAACCAGGAATGATGATTTGTTTAAAAGCATTGACTTCTCTTGCAGTGGACAAGTATTTAATTACCAAAACTTTTATGGTGGCTCAGAACCATCTATATTTCCTTTTCCAGGGGATCAAATATCTGTCTCCCATGGGTACTGTGAGCATTTGGTGCCCAGATATATACAAATATACAAACTACTCATACACAATATAAGAACAGAGAAAATAAATTTGTCACTAAAGTTCAAGGGAAAATGTTTCAAAAGACAAGAAAAATGAAACCAAATAGATGTTCTAGTAGGATAATTTCTGAAGCATTCCTTGCTTTCTGGTGAGGAGATTCAACCAAGGTCTTTTAAATGCCAGTGTGGATGCACTCCACTGCTAAGCTACAGTCACCATTATGCTCTAGCACAGGGCTTTTCTACCTGTATACAGTAAACAAGAATAAATGCATAATTGGCACTGGCTTTGGGAGCTCAGAGGTCATCTCTCCAAATTCTCTTAAACAGTATCACAATGCCATTTTATGTTAGGAAAAAAAAAAAAACAAAAAACAAAAAAAAACTCAGAAAAGATAATAGGCTTGCCCTTGGCCACATTAGAGGAATCTGAGCACAGACAAAGCACTTGGGATGACGTTAATTCTTCTTACAGTAATGGCCTTGCAAGATAGGAGCAGTCCCGGTCCGCAATTTATTCTTAAATTCGTATTATACAATTATCCACAGTATTTTAAGCCAGAATGACAACACACACTCAACACATGGTAAAATGATGTTTCACATTGATTCCCCAGCAGAAAGGAATTTGAGGAACTATCCACACTCGAAAGAAAAGTAATTACAAGTGCTGAGGAAGCAGGCAAGAGACCTTAGCAACCCCCAGAACTAAGGGAATATATAAACAGCTTAGCAGTTAACGATTTGCTTGTTCTGAATTAATTGCGAAGCCCAGGTCATACAAGAAGAAATGCATAGTTGATTGTAAGGGTTCATTGTCTGCCAAAGAATAGTCCCCGAGAATCAAATAGTATGCAAAAGCAAGGAGTATTCAGCATGCGGGATCTCTCATCCCGAGACCAGTGGCATTGCAGTTGTGATTGAAAGCACCTTAGGGGAATCCTGGGGTACTTGGGCTTTGTCTTACTCTATATTCATCCTGGAACATCACTCGAGCATAGGGGCTAGAAACTTGCTGAGGAATCCCAGGGTAGGTGGGCTTTGTCTTATTCTATCCTTAGTCATGTGCAGAAGTGAGAAGTGGGAAAAGTATAGAACAAGAGTTCAATCTGTAGCTGACTGTGAATAATCAATTGAGATAACTTACTACCTTCCAACCAGCCGATATCATTCCTCTCATCTCCCCTCCCACTCCCCCTTTTCAGTAATGAGCCATCCTGAATCCTTTAACAAACTTATTTAAAGAATTGATTATTCAGGGACCACAAGTCAAGGCCAACATCAGTAGGTTAAGAGGACTGATCAGGGCAGAGACAAGGGTGGTCAGTCAAACAGACTCACACAAACCGTGAGACTGTTCTCTTTCTACTCTTCTCTCCTATAGTCTCTTTCTGACTAAGGCCATGGGTTCTTTGACCACTCCTGAGTGGTCAACATAGAAACAGCATTCCTCACCTAAGGCTTCACAGAGTCGCCCCCTGCTGGAGGGAGAATAAGTCTAGGCCCCTTCTGTTCTGTAAGGCTGCTTCTGCCAGGGGGCTGATAGACTTTTTTCATCTCCTGTATATCTGCCATCCACAGGGCTGAGGCCTCTACACTAGCAGCTCTGGCCAGTCTTACATCAAGGAGAGAACCTAATTACACAGCAGACATGGCCAGCTTGTTTACTTGATTGTTCAGAGGTGCTAGCTAGTTGATGACATTCTCCTTAGAGTAATAAATCATTCTAGGTACAAGCTGTACTAGAACACAAAAGTTCTCAGTTGTATTTACAACCAGGCTATAAACACATGGAATAAGCCCCAAGGTACAAGCCCACCAAACATTCTCTGGGGAAAACATGTGTCCTACAACAGTAGGGGTTACAGTGCAGTTGCAGAAGTGGGAGTACGCTGAGGGTATCTTATTTCCACCTCAGAATCCCTTTTCTGTTACTGACTGTAGGATCAGCTCACCTCTATCTGGTTGCTGCCATCTACAATGAGTACTACATGTAATCTGTGAATAGTCTCCAGGGATAGCTATTCTTCATAGTGGAGATGCTGAGCATTTAAGCATAACTAACAGTCCTCTGTCAAGTCTGTGTAAGAGGAGTTAAGAGCCTGGAAAGTGGCTGCTAATAAGGGGTCCTGACATGGATGATGAAGTGGGTAATGCAGGAGGTAGAACCATTTTAGGGAGCAGTTGGTTAGTTGAAGTGAGACCTCACTGGGGTGAAAAAGTGGTGGGTCCTGAGGAGAGAGTGATGGTGGGCAGAGGAAGAGGTTGAAAGGGTGGTTGTTTAGGCATCACTAATACCTAGCTAGGACCTAGGTTTTACAAGGATACATTGGAGCAATTGGACAGTAAATAGGAACCCTGGATCATAGCCAGAGATGGAAAGTCTTCTTAGTCTCCAACAGGCCTTCTTGCCGGCTGCTGTGAACTTGATGACAAAAGAGTTTTATCTCCCCCCCCGGGGGTACCCAGATAGTAAGGGGGCTCAAAGCAAGGTCTGCAAGTCTCCCTCCTAGGAGGCTGGGTGTCCTTTCTTACGCAGGACCTGGCTCTGGATGTCTGTGTATCGCTAAACTTGACAATAGTGATGAGCTCATTTTTGATCGGGGCGGGGGGCTTCCAGGATATCCACCCACTAGATTTGCTGCTGCTCAGAAAAAGGACTCTGGACCTCCACCTTTGGTTCTCTGGAGACTGCCCCGAGCAGACATAAAATGCCCGAGACCCTGTGTTCCTTCAGGCCCCAAGTGAGTTAAAACCATAACCAGGAGTGGGCTGTTGATTCAAGGGGTCCCATTCCTCATCCACTAAGTCCCAAAGGTCTTCATGAAGATCAGGGAATAAAGTGCCCAGGGAGCAGAGTAGGAGGTAGAGTTGGCAATCTGATGCATCACAGCATTAACTGTCTGCCATGCTAGATTCAGGGGCTACTGTGGGGTGATTCCTGGTGCAGCAAAGCATGAGCAAGCAAGTAGGATCAGGGGCATGGGAATCTCTATTTCAACTGATTGACAGGGTGTAGGTTGACTTTCCATCATTCTTGTGTAGGTTTGTCTAGAAGTCTCTTCAGCTGCTGGACCATTTCTATCCTGGCAGGCTTAATGTGGGAGTGTTGTTTCCATGTCTGGATCCTGTCCATATTAACTGTCGGTATGGTCAGGATCAAAGTGTCTGTTCCTTTCCAGAGAGGTTCTAGTCTTGTAGTTATGTCTCTTTATCCAGACTTCATCACATGTTTCAAAGCAATGGGAGTAAGGGGGAAGAGCATGGCAGGCCAGAGTTGCTTCTGGACCCTATGGAGGGCTTCTAAGGATTTTAAAAACTTACATTAGTCATATTTAGCTAAGATATAAGACTGGAGGCTAGGCAGCAAAGGAGGGGGCCTCCCATATAGGATCTCAAAGGGGATAAGGCCTAAAGTACAGGGGGTGTTACTGGCCCTATAAGGTAGGAGGGACACCCAGTTATCTCCGGTTTCAAGGGTTAATTTGGTTAAGGCCTCCTTCATGATCTGAATCATCCACTTGTCCTGAAGTCTGCAGTTTGTATGCAAAATGTAATTTCCAACTGGTCCCAGAACCTGTGCTAGAGATTGGGTTACCTGAGAGATGAATGCTAGTTCATTGTCAGACTCAAACAGGGTAGGCAATCTGTACTGAGGTATGATGTTTTGTAGAAGTTTCTTTGTCACTGTGTTGACAATCTCCTTCTTTGTAGGATAGGTTTCTACCTTTCCTGAAAAGGTATCTATAAAACCTAGCAAACACTTATATTCATATGTTCCTGGTTTTATTTCTGTTTAGTTTATTTCCCAATGAGCCCCTGGTCATTGACCTCTGATTTTGGTTCCAGGAGAGGTTCCTTGATGAGGTCTGAGGAGTTCACAGCCTGGCAGCTGGCACAGTCTGAGATTACCTGATCAACCAAGTGTCCTAAGTCAAATATTTTGTACCTTGCCCCTCACAGCAATTTCTTCAGTTTTTGGTGACCAGGTGTGAAGCTTGATGAATCTGATGGATGAGTTGCTTAGCAAACTCCTTAGGTAGGATGGTGCAGCCTTCAGGGGTTAGCAACCATCTGTCTCTTCTGTAAACTCTTTGGCATTTTGCCTGATCTCATTTGTCTTCAGCAATATATTCAGGGATGGTTGGGAATGTAGGGGGTGGCAAAGTTTCTAGGATTTTGGCAGTGGAAACGTATGGCTTTATCAGCTAGCCTGTTCCCTTGGGCTATTTCTGATATCCCTTTCTGATGCCCAGGGCAGTGAACTAAGGCTACTTTGAGAGGAGGCCATAATGTTTCCAATAAAGGAAGTTTTTCGTCCTAGTTTTTGATGGTTTTTCCTTCAGCAGTCAATAATCCCCTCTCTTGGTGTGTGGACCCATATGTACATGAGCCATAGCAAAGGCATATCTGCTGTCAGTATAGATGTTAGCTATGGCTCCTTTTGCTAGTTTTAAAGCCTGGGTTAGAGACTTTAGTTCAGCTTTCAGGCTGAAGTTTCAGGCAGCAAAGTAGTTGCCCAAATAATAGAGTCCAAGATCACTACAGCTGTCCCTGCTTCCCTGATTCCATTTTGGATAAAGCTGCTCTTATCCATGAAGTAGATACAATCCAAGTCTGACCAGGTAATGTCAGTCAAGTCTGGCCCAATGTTCTGGATGTGCCCCAGAACTGTAGAGCAATCATGCTGCATTATTTGAGGATGGGTCAGGTAGCAGGGTGGTTGGGTTTAGGGAAGATGATGGGCCATATTTTTTGTGACAGTGATTCAAAAGTAGAGCCAGAAAGTGCATCAGTCTGGCATTGGACAGTCATTGGCTGGTGGATTCTTGAGGGTTCCTTCAATAGCATGTGAGGGATGATAACAAGTTCCTGCCCCCTGGTTATTTTGTCAGCATCCTTGCCTAGCAGGGCAGTGGTAGCTATGATCCAAACGTAGGCCATCCTTGGGTCACCAGGTCCAACTTCTTATATAAATAAGCCACACTCTTTTCAAGGGTCCCAAGGTTTGGGTGAGCACCCCTTTTCAATCTCCTTTCTCTCATTTCATACAAGTGCTGCAGTAAAAATAAAAAAGTGGTGGGAATGGTTTCCACACTTACCCTGTTGGTTGGCCGCTCTCTCTCACTAGTTCTGGCTCCAGCGGGCCACTGGAACTAGTGCTAATTTATCTCAGTGGCTCCACGCTGCCCTCCTCTACTTTCTGATCCACTGTCCTCGAGCCATTACAACACAGCACCCTGTCAGGCCACCTCGCCCTCACTCACAGCTCTCTTGGCTGGTTTCCACTACGTCAGGCATACACATCCTGTGGCGGGCCCGGTGCATCTGGCCATCATACACTCTCTTGAAGTCAACTAAATCCCCACATGAAAGAACACATGACACAATATACTCTGTCCAATTGATAAGATATAACCACAACCTGCAATATGTGCAGAGAGGAATCTTAACATCTGCCACCATGGTCTCTCTACCGTCTCCTCCTCACTCTGACCTCCCTTCCTCTCTAAACTTTTCTCTTGCCCATCCTTTCTTCTCATCCAGTGACAGGCTTCGTTCTATCCTGTACCTGCCTTCACCTGCATAATGACATCAACCTACAGGAAAGGTTTGTGAGTGTCTGGGAGGTTCAAGGCTGGCATCTTCAATAAGGTTATTCTTAGGTTAAATGCCATGCCCATCTCAGGGGTCCATTCTACTTTGTCTTCCTGGCCCCTAGTGGCTTCATATATGAGTGCTATCTCAGTAAACCCTGGTACCCAAAGTCTATAAAACCCAGCAGATCCCAGAAATTCTCAAATTTGCCTTTGGATTGATGGAACTGGGAAACTAACGATGGTTTGCTTCCAAGCATTTGACAGCATGTGCTTCCCCCTTAAGTATGTACCCCAGATAGGTGACTATCATAGGGTTTTACTGCTGTGATTAGACACCATGTCCAAGTTAAGTCTTATAAATGACAACATTTAATTGGCACTGGCTTACAAGTTCAGAGGTTCAGTCCTTTATCATCATGATGGGAGCATGGCAGCATCCAGGTAGGCAGAGTGCAGGAGTTGAGAGTTCTACATCTTCATCTGAAGGCTCCTAGTGGAAGATTTTCTTCAAGGGAGCTAGGGTGAGAGTCTTAAGGCACACACCCACAATGACACATGTACTCCAACAAGGCCACACCTCCAAATAGTGCCACTCTCTGGCCAAGCATATTCAAACTATGATCGTGACCTCAAGTTGACAAAGCTGGGCCTTCTTAGGAGACACTTGATAGCCAAGTTGACTCAGCTCCTGCAGCAGGTCTCAAGTGGCTTACTGGAATGTCTTCAAGTTGACAGTCACAAGCAGGATGTCATCTACATAGTGGAGCATGGTTATTTCGGGGTTGGCTCACTAGTACTCACCCAAATCCTCAGGCAGTGCCTTGTCAAAGATAGTGGGTAAATCGTTGAATCATTGAGGTAGGTGTGTCTAAGTCTGTTATTCATCGAAGCCTCTCTCTGAGTCTTACCATTCAAAAGCAAATAGAGGCTGGGTTTCATGGGGTAGGCTGAAGAAGGCATCCTTCAGGTCAAGCACAGTGTAGTTTTGTGCTCAGGAGGGAGGCTGCTCAGCAGGGTGTATGGTTTTGGAACTGTGGGATGGATATCTTCCACTTGTTTATCTCCCTTAAATCCTGCATGGGCCAATAGTCATTGGGATGAGGCTTCATGATAGAAAGGAAGGGAGTGTTCCATACAGATTGTCAAGGAATCAGAATTCCTGCCTCCCAGAGCCAGTTAATGTGAGGGTCCCCATGTCAGGCAAGTCCCATGGGATTTTTTTCTTGCCCACACTTTGGTCACTTCTGCTACTAACAGGCTTGGAGATGAGCTTGGTTGAGGGCACAGTTTGTATTCTACTTCTGGGGCCAAGGTCCATTTTATCCAGCACTTACACTCCCTTTGGGCCAAAATAGATTTTGGTTCCCATTTTGGTTAGGATAACAGCCTGAACTTGAGTGGGCAGCCAATTAGCTCCTGGAACCAATTTCTGGGTGGCTCTCATAATCCTCTTTCTCTCTTCTGTTGTGAAGAGGATTTGGAGCAACTGCTGACAATCATCCCAGGTGAGCAAGTGAGTCTGTGTGGTTGAATATAGAAGACCTGAGAGAGCTGATGGTCTTTCTGAAAAACGGGGGCAAGGGGGTGTTCTGCACTTTCTAGGTTTAAAGATCATTACTGGAAAATGGCACATGTGTCATGAACTGTCTCCTCTGAGCATCTGGGGGTCCTGTAGTCCTGAGGGGTAAGACCATACTACTACGGTTGGCCCCCTGGGGAGTATGGACCCAAGTATGAGGTGGTCTCCACATGGAGTCAGGAAAATCAGGGGTGTCAGGGGTTGCTTCTCCCTCTGGCTGTAAAGGTTGGGCAGGGGCAGTGTCAGCAGGAGTAGGAACATAAGGAGGGGGACAGAGATCCTCGGGAGCAGAAGGGAGGAGCAAAGCAGGTGGCCTAGACTAACCTTCCTTTAGAAGAAGAAGGGTGGGGTACAGGGAGGCTGGTTAAAAAAAAAAAAAAGATCTCATCCAAACAGGTTTCTCCACCACATATTGCCACATGGTGATATGTCACTTGGTCTGGGTGGCCCCTGGCCTCATAAATTAAAGTCTTTACCCTGTAAATGGTGGGGAGATGAAAAGTTCCCTCCTCAGGACATCCTACTTTATAAATGTGCCATTCATTCCTGCAAAAGATGGTTAGTTTGGATTTTTTCCTGCTCACACCTTGGTCACTTCTGCTAGTAACAGGCTTGGAGATGGGCTTAGTTGTGACTCAGTGAAAGTTCCAAAAATGGTTCGGACCAAGCCCAGTGGTATGCTCTGTGCCTGTCCTATCCTAAGAATCAAAGAAAAATTTGTATGACAGGACAAAAAGCCCAAACAGAGTACACAGGGACAGACATAGAAAGACATTTCTGGTAAAAAGAAAAAAAAAAACTGAAAAGCTTGTCTCAGATGGTCTTCCTTCCTGTGCATGGGAAGCCCACAGACCCACAGCCAGATGAGAACTAGCAAGTTTTCCTGCTTCTGGTAGTGGATCGGGTGTGTTCTCCTTTGCCACTGGCCAGGTAAAAATATATGTCTGTTTTGTTTCTCTTGGCCTCCAGATTAAACCCAAAACAGAAACATAGAGATGGAAAAGACAAAAGACAACCAGGCACCCAAATTTATTGATTGGAAAAAAAAAACCCACTCCACTATTTAGGTCAGGTGGTTTCTGGCGAATCCTGGGTGAGCTCTCAAATGTAAGGGTCAGAAGAATGACACCCCAGACTCAAAATAGCATGCAAAAGCCTGGTGCATTTTATTCTGCATTTGGGGAATCTCTCATTCCAAGATGAAGAGACAACCAAGTGGCTTGCTGGCCCAATTTAAAGTCCACTAGGGGAATCCCAGAGTAGTTGGGTTTCGTCTTGCTTTGTCTCTAGTCATTTCAGAACCATTAAAGGGGGGATGAGGGATGGAAACTTGCTAAGGAATCCCAGCATAGGTGGGCTTTGTTTTACTCTGTCTCTAGTCATGTGGTGAGAAGGGGAAAGTATAGAACAGGAGTTCAATCTGTAACTGACTGAGAACAATCAATTGAGATAACTCACTACCTTTCCACCAGCCTGTTTCATCCCTCTCAGATAGTGGGGACACTAGGAAAACTCAGAATTCCTGGAAGAGCTTGAATTGCACTGTCCAGAGATGATAATGGAGGAGAATGGAGTAACCTGTACCATGCACATCAGAGATGAAGTTGACACCTGGCCAGAGGGGCAAGCCTAAACTGTGTGAAGACTGACTGCCATTGTTCTACTCATGTCTGGACATTAGTTGTAAACTTGGCTTTTCTAGTTTTAGTTTCAATGCTGAGACAAGGGACTGAGGTGCACATTTTACATACCAAAGCAGATCTGGCCTCCGGGTTCTCCCAGCCTCCATAGTCCCTACCTAGTATAGCCTGTCCCAACCTTGAACTTTCCAGACCTTGGACTGCCCTTCTCACAGAGGCTTTTCTCTATATAATCCAGACATTTTGGCCTCTTGCCCTCTGTCTCTTTTTCTCCTTCTCTTCTCTCTGCATCACACCTCATTTCTCTCTCTTTTCTCCCCACCCTTCTCCCCTTGGCAGCTCCCCTTGCCTCAATCCTTAGGGCCATAAACTTACCTGAGAGCAATTTTCCTACAAATCTGCCTTTAATATAATAATCTGACTTGGACTATTTCACCAAATCTAGTTCCTCTACAAGAGCAACAACTGCTCTTAATGGCTGAACCAACTTAGCCACCCCATGCCCCCTTTAATTTTTTTTTTTTTTTTTTACCTTGATCAAAACTAAGTTCAGTTAGGGCTACCCAGACATGAATGGCTGTGGGACTGTCAATAGTAAGGGTTAGAAAATTTCTGAAGGACAACTCCAGACTCAGATAGTATGTAAGAACAAAGATCATTTATTCTGCAGAAACAATCAGTATACAGTGGGTGGGTGGGTGGGGCTCAACCATTCTTCAGAATGGCAACCCCAGACAAAGGTGCACAGGCCTTCTTATAGAGAACTAGAAGAATTTTCTAGAAGGATTGGGTAATCTCTAATGTGATTGGTAGGAGCCAAAGCAATGAAATTAGTATAATTTTGATTGGCTACTATGTTCTTCTATATTTAGAGTGTGTGTTAGGTAACCTAAAATTTCATTGGTGTGTGCTAGGAGGTTAAATGGCTCAGGTTCTGACTGGCTTGTGCCAGGTAGCCAGTAGTATGTATTCCTGTGTCTTGAACATTTAACCACAGGATGAGATTTGGCTACCTAGAACACATGGCCCATCCTGACATAAGATATTTCCCCATTCTTGTGGTTATCTCAAGGCTGTTCTTTGGGAGGGGGTTTTATGACCTTGTTCCTAGAATTTATGGTCTGTTCCTAGAGCTGGTGACTTATGGCCTAGTTCATGAGACTGGTGGGTTTATTTTTGATATCAGCCCTGGTCCTAAAATGGAGACAAATGGGGGTTATGTCATCCTTTCACACTGCCTGCATGGACAACCTATCAGTAGATGAATACTCAAAGAAGAGTAACTGCTCTATCCTTCCCAGCCATCAATTGCCAATACCCTCTCATTCATTAATAGTCAGACCTTGGGAAAACCTTCTATCCTTGGTATAGTTTTGACTTGTTTGAGCCTGAGAAAGTCTGTGTAGATAACTCCAGTAGTTGTGTGTTCATGTGCACAATGGCTATGTCATGTCCAGAAGAGAACATTTCCCAGCTGTCTTCAGCATCCTCTGACTCTTGAATTCAGTACAACCATTATTATAAAGAGTGTCAATTCCTGGCTTACAGACAGTTCTTAGGCTCTGACCAACAGCTATCTAGCAACAACTTACTTAGCCACCTGCCAGCCTGGAATTATAAAGAGACTGCTTCCTCTGTCTCTGTCTCTATCTCTGTCTTTGTCTATCTCTCTGTCTCTCTCTCTTTCTCTCTCTGTCTCTCCCCTCCCCCTCCCCTTCCTATTTTTCCCTCCCCCTCCTCTTCCTCCCTTTCCCTCTCTCTCCCCTTCCTCTTCCTCTCTTTCACTCTCTCTCCATCTTCTTTCTCTCTTTCCCATGTGTTCCCAGCTGTCCTCTTCCTCTCTTCCCCCTCCTCTCTCTTTCTGTCTTTCTCTGTCTCTCTCCCTTCACTGCTTTTATCTCTTTTCCATGTCCCCTTCTCTTCCCTCAATACATTTCCTTTTATACTTTGGCCTGTCATATGGGAGATGCCTTGGCATGGGGCAAGGTGCTTCTTCCCTCCATAGTAGACCACCATATTATAACATTTTATAACAGAAGTGGTTAAGTTGATTCCCTCTGAACATTCTTATCAATGTTTCAGAAACAACAATACCCCATCTGGAGCAGAGCTTGAGATTTCCTGTGCTACTTGCCAATTTCTCTTTGCCTCTTGCAAAAATCTTGCCTTGTATCCTTCTGTGATCTCCCATACACTGCTTCATTAAGGTGAAGAAGAAATAGGCTGAACTCCCCGATGAATCTTTCTTGCACCAACATTTCTGGTAAAGCAGAAAATCCAAAAACCAATAAAGTATGCAGTTGGGAGCAAAAGCTCTTCTTTCAGGCAGCATTAAACAGAGCAGAATCCAAGCTTAATACAAGGATTTAACTGACAGGGTACAGATGCAGACAGATGCATATACAGAGTATCTAAACTAAAAGAGAATTCCTAGGAGATTTTTTTTTAGCTGAAAAAATAATTTCTAAAATGAGCATATGTTGCTATATACAGCAAGTTCTTATATCATTTCTATTGCTAACCCTTCATCTCTTTCAATGTTTTTCATATGTATAACGAGTTGGTAGTAGAAGTAACAGGATGGACACACATTTACTAATAAGCAGTCCTTAGAGAACATGGCTGGCTCTCATCCCCATCTGTTCTCTGCCCTATGAGGTCACTGGTAGATATGTGGTAATTCAGCCAACTTCTGGCCCATTTGTTTCTGATCCATATCACTTTCTTGCTTGAAGAAGGCAAGATTGGATTTGGACTTGATGTCTCATAATCCAGCCTTCTTTATCTGTGTTCAACACTACACTTATGAGAAAAGCCCTGCTAAGCATTAGGCTGTTTTGTCTTCCACTGCATCGAGTACTTGTGGAAGCAGGAAGAGCCATGGCTGTGATTACAACCTAGGTCTTTTCCTTCCGGAAGAACTCAGTCAGCACAGCCTTGGCCCAGTCAGCTCTAACATTTCACTTTAACTCAGCAAAGCTGACCTTTAGCTCACATAAGCTGACCTTCCTTTCTGTGAGCTTTGACTTTAGAAAATGTGTAATTAAAAACTCTTTCTCTGTCCCTTTGAGGTGTAAATCTTCTCAGAAGACTTGCCAGTTACATAACCCAGGAATGTCTTTCTCAAAGACCTAGGAAGCATTTTCTTTGAAATGTCAGCATGAAAGAACAAAACACCCCTATCTCCCGGTCTCCATGGGAGGGTGGAAGCCCAATTTCCATGGTTGCCAATTAGCAAACACAGATGGCCTAATCACAGAGAAAAGCATTTGCAAATTCAGGAATAACTCCATGTGCTGGACACATCCTATTGATCAATTTCCCTGCTAATAGGTTGTGGAAGGGGAGTGCTTGCCCTCCAGTATTTTTCCACCTGCCCATTCCTGTGCTTGCAAGCTGCCTTTGGTGTTACTGAAATTGAGTTCCATTTCTGTTTTATTGCAGTGCTCTGAACTAAGTTATCTTTGCCTGTCTTTGTGCACTGGGATTGTTGCTTGGATATTCTTTGACCCCATTTTAAATCTTACACTCTTTTTGCTCTGCTGGCTGTGAAAAATGAAGCAGAATGCATCAATCTCCAATTTGTTCCTTGACTCATCCTTAAGGGAGGAGAGGGTTGCTGACCCTAAGGGCCATAAGAAGGTAAATAAAGGCATGGCAAATTCCGACTTCCTCAAATGAGAAAAAAAAAGTTAATTTAGCAGAGTCCTCTTATAATACCCTATCCTAGACTTTGATGTAATACCCAGTTCTACAAGGCTGGCATACCCTATATACTGCCAATTATGGATCTGAAGCAAATTTCTTTTGGATGTCATATTCTTCCTGCCTTTTCCTTGGTTGGTCTCCGCTGTGGCATAATTGATAAGCCTCTATAGGAGACATGTACTCACTCAAAAAAGGCCACAGCTGTCAAAGGGAGTAGGAGACTGGACTGTGAGCTGAAAAGAGTTTAGCCCTGAAACTGACTATGGGACCGAGCACACTGTTCCCTTATAAAGAGACAGATCTCTTTTTTTCTTCCAAGTCTGTGTGTGCCTATGAAAAATGGGAATAAGCTTTCAATCTTAATGGTGCCACATGTTTGAAAGAAACTGACCTGAGCCCATAACATAATGGTAGTTCTAAGATTCCTCTTTCTTCAAGGCCTGAAGGAAAGGTCTCTTTCTTTGATAAGTATTGTGTAGAAGCCTTTTGTATCCTTTCATTGGAGGTCAAGCCCAAGCTCTACTCCTGAATTCCTATTAAACACCAATTCTGTAAATGAAAAAAAAAAAATAGAAAAGAGGTAGCTCTGGTGGCCTCAAGGATATAGACAATCTCTCTCTTCAGACTTTACAATCTCCTCACATATCAGATCTTCAGGATTCTGTTTATAAAACTAGAGCCATTGCTTCTTGATAAAAAAAAGAATAACGTAGTGTTTATTCATTAGACTGGCCCGGGATGTCTGCTTGGGCAAGAGAGGAAGCTATGAGCAGAATGCAAGAGGAAATAGACTCCTTCTGGGGAGTTCGTTGAGTGGAAATAGTGCTGGTGTGCAAGCCTGAGTACATGAAAACCAGATTTTGAGCACAGTTAGAAAAAGCTGGGCATTGTAGATTCATCTATATTCCTTATTATCACCCACATTGTAGATCTCAATCCCTTTGCGGGTCGAATGACTCTTTCACAGGGTCTGCATATAAAATATCATGCATTATCAGATACTTATATTACTATTCATAACACTAGCAAATGTACAGTTGTGAAGTAGCAAAGAAAATAAATTTGTGGTTGGGGGTCACTACAGCTTGAGGAACTTATTAAAGGGTTACAGCATTAGGAAGTTTGAGAAACACTGCCCTACCTACATGGTTTGTTTGTAGCAGTATGGAGGTGGTGATTCAGAAAGCTGGCAAGTTCCAGGTTCAGTAAGTGGAGACTGTTTCAGAAAATGAGGTAGAGAGTGACTGAGGAAGATGGCTAGCTTCTATGTTTAGCAAATATTCACACATACATGCATACGTACACACATGCACAGGCACAAATACACATAAAAATGGGGCCTCTAAAAGAGAAGACAGAAAATTACAGTGAAATTACCTTCATGAAAGTTATGAAAACATGTTCATGAGCCTACAAAATTGGAGTTTTTAGTCTTAATGTGGTGATAATGTATAAGAAGTCAGAGTTAACCCAATTGTGGTGTTAAATGATCCTCTGAGCAGCAGGACAGATGAAATTTTATATTAACATTTGACTTACTATGGTTCAACATTTAATAAAGTCTTATCAAGAACACCACAGTATATACTGAGAAATAATAAAGGATAGAAAAGGGGCAGATGATAGAATAGAAATTCCAATGTATTTGTTGTATCTGTGGCCAAGTTTATCCTGGACTAGCATTTCTATGTATGTGCTGTGATAAGCATGTTTTCAGTGAAAAAAAATGAGAACACAAAGCAGGCCCTACAAATTTCCTTCAGAGGTAAACATACCATCATCTAAAGGAATTTCTGGTCCATACAGATTGTAACATGACCTTCGTGAACTTTGGGTTGGCACTGATAGTCCTGTGGGTTCTTCTGTTGGTTGAGGGTAAGGCATGGATCTTTCATTTAAGAAACAGAATATGTCAAAAGAGATATTATAATTCTGTTTGACTGTGCCATATTATTAATGACCACTTACAGCAGAGTGTAAACTGTCCCCAAGAGATAGATAACTTGCTTGATATTATGATCTAATTTTTCTTTCATTATTATTTCTTTTTTTAAAATTTGATTTGAATCAATTTGTTTCCTTTACTTATTTTAGTAGTGGAGATTGAAGCCAGGTCTGGTCCATGGTGCACTCACACTCTACCACCACCAAACACGTTCCCAAACATGTTCTCATTTATTTTCATCCTGTTATTTTCTAGGTTATAATTTAGAAGTGTAACATTATAACTTTACCATCTTTAACAATGTACGTGCAAATTTGCCTTCTTCTATACTGCATTGTATCTAATAATTCATTTCCTGGTGAGCTATGAGGAACACTGGATATTTATCTTCATAAATTCAAGTTTCTTTCTATAAGATTGAATTTAACAGTCTAGAGTTTGGGCCTCCATACTATTGATAGCACATTTAACTTGTCAGCTTAACAAGGAATATATTCTATTATGGTTATATAATTTATATGTTATATATAGTATAGAATTATACATTATATATTTTATAATGTATAAAAATGAAATGTCAATATTTTATTTTATTTTACTATATTATTATTGTCTGACAGACTTTTTCTGGGAAGGCCACACACACACACACACACACACACACACACATTCACTCACTTGAAGTAAGGCTCCAATAACATTATTTTATCTCTTAGTCCTTTTATTACCACCTAAGACAAAACTCTATGTAAGAAAAATAAATCACCTCATAGCCACAAGTTCTCCAAAAACAATCACTACAAAAACATATTCTTCAAAAACAGATTAAAATCATTATACAGAGTGAAATTACAACATAATTACTGATTATATATTCTTATTCTGAATTGCACACCTAACTGAACATTTCCAATCTTTCTGTCCATAAACTCATCCTAACCCCAAAGCTATAATTCTTTTACCATTGATTAACAAAGTTTAAGCAAGCTAAATCAATTTATAGCTAGTTTCTCCCTATACTAGCTGACACAACTTATATTTACCAAGAAACAAATCATTTATCTTACATTTTTTTGAAGCCTTATTTAGCTAAATTGGCTAATATAGGATCATTTATTCTTTGTTCCTTGCCTTTTCATATTGTACATTGAAATCTGTAACCACACCCTTAGATCACAAGATCAAGCAATTCAGACCCAAACTCCAGTGAATGTTTTCTTTGTCTCAAAGCTATTTTCCTTTCCACAGGTACAACTTTTTGCTTGAAATGCATGAGAGCTCAGCGTACTCCTGTTCTAGCCTGTACAGCCCTTACTGCTCTACGAAGATGGGGCACATTTGACTCTGTTATATCCTTCTGACAAGACAACCTAAAGCATCTCCCGAGTCTTTCTTGTCAATCACCATAACTTCTAAAACTGTTTAAATCAAATCAGGAATTCTTTAAAGTCATGAATTCATTTAAACACCATTGTTCTATGAAAGTTTATTTGCATATGGTCTGCAAGAAAATTGCCCAATAGAGTGAGTTGTGTGATCACTCATGAAGTAATTACACCAGATTATAGGCAGTAAGGGTCTCCCCACACCCATTCCCACCATGCTAGATACAGGAGGAATATAGCAATAACAAACATGAGAAGGCACAGCAGCAGCAAGAATCGATCCTGGCATGACCCCACCCCCAACCTCCACCCCCACCGCCAAGGCTGTGCCTTTCTAAGATATTTGTTGCAGGAATATTTGATCACACTTTGACCCCTGAGATTGTGTGGTTTACTGTTTGTAAAAAACCTGTTTGTAGTTGTTCTGTGCCCTCGGCCCTAACACTCACCTTTCTGTTTATTGTAAACCGGTTTAAATAAAGTCAACCATAGGTCAAGAAGTCAAGCAACAAGATAAGAGGGAGTGAACATAGGAAAAAACATAGCAAGTAACGGAAGTCAGGAGGATGGATAGAGAGATGCACAGGAAGTAGAAGGGAAGGACATTCTGCTTGTGGGGGTTTGAAATATCATGAAGAAGGAGAACAGCTTTAAGGGATGTTGCCTGAAGAGAAAGGTCACCTGGATGCTTTCTCTGCCTATCTGAGCTTGCAGGATTTCACCAAAGTATCTGGTTAAACTAAGCATTTGAGATGTTGTTAAAAGCAACAAGGTATGTCCATCACAGCTTTGCAAAATGGTGGACTGTCTCCAAGAAGCTTCACTTCCCAGCACAGTTCTTCCTGCATGGTGTCTCCGAAACTTTTATTATTTTTTAGTTGTGTTTTAAGCTCATCACAGCTTCCACTTATTAAGGAACACTCTAACATATTTTATATGGATGACACTCCAATTACTAATTACTAAATTAATTAAAACTCTCAGAATAAAGGCTATTTGGAAGACCCCATGTTGATAATGAAATCATTTGAAACTTCCTCAGTGCAAGAAGGCAAAAGTCTGCATCCAAGCTGAAGGCTGTCTGACCCACTTGACCCAAGTAATGAAGTTTTGTAAATCTTTCAATTATCTGATGAGTGATTTATCCAATCTCTATGGTTGAGAATGCTTCCTAAGACTTGAATGGCAGGAAATAATTTTTGCAGTAAAAATAAAACTGGACTGGTGGCTACTGGTACCTGCACGCTCCGGTTGACTCCTGTCAGCCACTTTTTCCCACTGTTCCATTGGCAGGTTGTTACCACGCCTGACACACACATTGTGTTCCTCAGCCATTCTCGAGCGGCACCGCACCACACTAGACCCAAGCATTCTATAGCCGCCCCCTCCAGGCTGTTCCTCTGCCTGCTGGGAACTTTGCTTGCATCCCCTGTAGCCCAGTAAAATCAATGTTCTAGAAACTTGTAATTTATCAATCGGATTTATATGTTAAATTCTCAATCCACAATACATCTACACAATGAATTCACTGCCAATTAATAATATAAACCACCCACCTAGATATGACCTAAAATTGACCTCGTCCACCTGGATCTGGATCACTCTGCTCTGTTGTCTCCATCATGGTTTCCCCCGCTTCTCTTCCTCCTTTCTCCTTCCTAGACTTGTTCCTGCCTACCCTTCCTTCTCACCCAAGGATAGACTTCGCCTTATCATGGACCTCCCTGGCTGCATAATGACATCATCCTACAAATAATTTTAACACTATTTTTCCTTTCAACCTTTTTTATCTTTTCAGGTACACTACTTGATAAAGCAAATACCTAGTAGTTAAGGATCATAGTGTTTACCAAAAAAGTAGTGTCAAGGTAATCAGGTTTTTGGTGGTGGTGGTTTTGCTTGTTTTGAGAAGTTATGACTGAGTAGCTTGGTGTTTTAATGGGATTCCTTTAGCAATGGGAGCAGGGGCTGTCATTGACTCTTTTTGCCTGGTTGTGGGACCCTTCTACTACTGGGTTGCCTTGTCTAGCCTTAATGCGATGATAGGTACCTGGTCTTATTGTAGCTTGTTGTGTCATGTTTTGTTTAAGTCTCTCAGAGGGGAGGTAAAGTAGGGGTGGATCTGGAGAAGAGGGAAGTTGGTGGGGAAGACACTATGGAAGGGGAGGGTCAGGAAGTAATGTATATGAGAATAAAAAAATTAAAAAAACAATGTATAGTATATTCATCTATATATTGTTTATAAAATTGCTTGTGAAATACAAATGAATGCAATAGATACCCTGAAAAAGAAGTAAGTAGGAAAAACTTATAATTTAAATACTGACTTTGGAGGTCAAGAAGTGCTAGTTCTATATTCTTTTCTTAGAGAATAAAAGATGAATTCCTATTTAAATTTTGAGGTTTTTTTTCTGTTTATAAGTAAAGAGTAGAAAGACATTCCTTTATACTAACCATGCAATTGCTTCCATTTTTTAGACTGTAGTTATTGGCTTCTAGAAGTAAAATGTGCAGGGAAATCACAGTAGAAGGAACAGTAGAGAAGTATCATTTCTGATTTGATGGAAAACCACTGTCTTTGAACACAATCTCTAGCCATAGTGATAAGTGATTTATTTTCTACATTACAATCTTTTCAGCTCTCTAATTTCTTTGTCTCTGTATCTATCTATCTATCCATCTATCTATCTATCTATCCATCCATCCATCCATCCATCCATCCATCCATCCATCTTTGTTTCAACAGATCTTGCCTAAAGTTTATTTGTAAAGACAGCATAGGACTGTCTTTGATCATCTGCAAATAGTGTATAGATAGGTGGGTCATAGCCATCCATCTGTATTTATTTTGGAAGACATAAGTCTTTTCTGTGGGCTCTTCAAAGAGACCTGGGCACTTTTGGGAGCCAAAGCAGAAGCCTGGGCCTACACTGAAATTGTGGCCTTTGTCTTGGTTTAAACCTTGGGTTTTGGTTGGCAGAGCTCAGGACCCTTGGCCATATGGCTTTGAATCCTCTTCCAAAGCTTGGGGTGAAAACAAGAAGGATGTTTGCAACTGGTGTCTCTTGGCATCTTTGGTTTAATGGACTAAGGCTTCACAAGGGCCTTGATTCCCTCTGTGCATGCACTCATTGCCTTTAGGCTTAATGAGGATGCACACAAAGTACTCAGAGCAGTGTTATAAAAGAGTGAGAGATCAAGGTAGGCTCCTTACATTCTATGGAAAGGTTATTGCTAACTTGGTCATTTGGAGAGAAGCTCCCAGAATCCTTTTTAGTTAAGATGAAACCAACAGAATTTCAGTAGAACTAAGAGTTCCCTATACTCTGCTCAATGTACAGTTCTTTCATGTTTCTTTTCCTTCCTGGCTGGCTGGAATTGAAGCAAATTCTATGGTATCAGAGTTCAAAGACCTTTTAAGATACATTACCACCCAGCTCAGCAGTACAGGATTGTTATGTCAACAACATGACTAATGTGCTTAAGACAGTTTTGCCACAGTAGGGCTTGAGAATTTTTAATGGCAAATTGATTTATTTTAAAGCTTATTAATAGTTCCTTATACACAAGAGCTATCTATTAAGGGTTGATGTCATTCTGCAAGAAGGCAAGTACAGGATGGAATGAGGCCTGTCATTGGATGAGAAGGAAGGATGGACAGAAGGAAGGTTTTAGAAAGGAGAGAAGGAGCTGGGAGAACATGGCAGCAGATGTTAAGATTCTTCTCTGCACATAGAAAAGGTTGTTATGACTATTTTTAAGGGACGGATGTGTACAGGATATTATGCTGTTTAGATGGGCAAATTATATCTTATCAACTGGATCAGAGGTTACTGTGTGGTGAGAAGTTTTTTTCTCATGTGTCAACTTAATTGAGCCCACAGTAAGAGAGCCACAAGATAAGTGGTCTCAGTATGAAACTGGCGTGGCAGTGACCCACCAAGGCAGCTGTGAGTGTGGGCAGGGTCCTGTGTGAACCGCTTGGTTCAAAGAGTACTTGGGGGCAGGATGGAGTTGCTGAGATCCATTAGCACGAGTTCCAATGGCCTGATGGAGCCAGAACTGGCAAGAGAGTGACTGCCAGGGAACCCGCAGGAACTGTCTGCGGTTTTTTATTTTTTTCCTCAACAAGTGGTGCCCAACATGGGGCAAGAATCTACTAAAAATTGAAGTTTTCAGCCTGAGAAAGTTTTATTTTCAAAGTAAGAGGGACTCAGCACCATGTTGACCCAAGTGTAGGACTTTTAAACAATGGAACAGAGGGGGAGTCTGCTCACAGACTCTAGGTCCCTGCTGTGAAAAGTGCAGGCCATAGAGAGCTAAAAAATGGAAGCTATCTGCTTCCTTAGCAGATGTTGGTTAGAGTATGTTTTATTTAAAAGGCTGGTTTATTTGTTTTTAGGATACTTAAATACAAAGCTTGTCCGAATCATGTGGGTTAATTTCTCCCATGATTTGGAACTAAGTAGAAATAAATAAAAGTCTGACACTACAGGCAGAGAGCTTAACATATAGATATATTTTGGTATTGGTATTGGTATTAATAAAAAGGTAATCAAATTGTTTTATGAACTACCCCACTAAAGCCATATGGCTCAACAATGCTGGCTAGCAAGGGTTTGTGGTTAATTTTGATATTTTCCACAGCAGGAGGCTCATATGCTCTTAAGGTGCATTAATTTCCTGGCATGACAGATTAGAAAAGCCTAAACAGGCTCATAGAGTATTGTTTAGCTTACTTCTTTTTAAAATTGTTTTAACTTTCATAATGAGTGTGATTTTTGAGCATTGTGGTTATATTATTTCTCTCTCATTGTGGAGAGAGTGCAAAATACAAGCTTTTCTGGTTGTAGACTAAAGAACACAGTATTTTGGGAGAAAGGTTTTGTCTTTGTGTTTTTAAAAATGGTGATTAGGTTTTGGGCACCTTCCAGAGTTTTACTGATTAGATTTGATAAAGGTAGACCTCCTGATATTTAAATTCGAAAGAATCAAAGAAAAAAGTCTTGATATTAAATTTTGTTTTGAGAATTATATATTTCAGAATGTATAGCTTGATGAAGCTCATTATCAGAATGCTGAACTGGCCTGCTTGGATTCCTGATCTCAGAGACCTTCAGCCAAGTCGAGTTAAGACAGACATCGGACTACAACTCCCCCATTTTCCTACCTCCCCCACCCCCACCCCCAGGGATATCTTAACATCCATGTACAGCTTAAAGGAGTTATTTAAGAGTCATCACCCTGACTCCCTAAATTTTGAGAGGCTGAAAGTGGTTATTCTAAGGTTGTCTTTCTAGAGAATTTAGAAATGATAAGAATTTAACAGGGAGGAAATAGCTCAAATTGATTGTATAGCCATAATCTCATTTGGTAGAAATCCTTTTATTTGTTACTAAGCTAAAGTTATAATCTTTCACATTGGTACAGAATTTATTTGATACAAGTTTAGATTTTCTTTGATATGAATTTCTTATCGATTTAAAATTAGTATTGTTACTCTCATGTATAGACATTAATAAATTATAATAATTATAAGTAAAGTCTTATACATAGTCCTTTACTGCTATTAAAAATCTAATCTGAGATGATTAAACCTGTGAGTTAAGGGGCAAATAGCAAATTCGTGGCTCTAAATTTACTGTTAGAGTGCTTTCAGGATAAGTTATTAAGATAATTAACAGACAACAGTCCAGATTACTTACATAGTGAGATGGTTTTCAAAAACATCAGAAATTCACAAAATATGAAATTTAATGTTATTTATATTTTGTTGAGACATGTCTGCTCCTATCAGCTCTCCTTTGGTGGATTGAAAGAAGAAACTGAACATCTCCACCTCCAGGTAAGGTGATGTATTGTGGCCAGACATCCACTAGGCAAGAATTGCCTCAATTCATCTACAGACAAAATACTGTCCAGAAAAAAGACACATTACAGAATAGTCCACTAATAATTTCTGCCAATCTAGAATGATCAGCCCTTCATAATTCTACATATCAAAAGTCTGTCAGGTGTTCCTAGGCCAGAAGACTGAAGACTTGGCTCTCACTAACAGGGGAACTGTACAAGTAGACAGTTGTCTCTTCAACATGTTTCAGTTTGAGAAGCTATGTTAGGCTTCCTATATTTTCACAAAATATTGGTTGTTCTCAGATTTCTAATGTGGTTAAAACTAGTTATAGTCTTATAGCCTAGCCAGGCTGTTTAACTTTGAGGATACACACTTAATTAGATAGTTATCAGATAGTATACAAGCTAGCCAGGATATAACATGGATTTTTAAGCCTTTCTCAAACTGGAATAGATAACTAAATGTTCTGTTTGACTGATAAAGTGTTGGACTGGGTGTTAGGTGTATTTTATACTTTAAATTACAAATGGTAATAGTTGTGCTCAGCTTATATTTGAGAGAATTTTTTTTTTAATTAGACAGAAAGGGTAAAGTGTAGGTTGATGTCATTCTGCAGGAATGCAGGTACAGGATAGAATGAGGCCTGTCATTGGACGAGAAGGAAGGATGGGCAGGAGAAAAGTTTTAGAAAGGAGAGAAGGAGCCAGAGCAAGGAGAAGAAGCTGGGAGAACATGGCCACAGATGTTAAGATTCTTCTCCGCACATAGATACAGGTTGTTATGACTATTTTTAAGGGATGGGTGTGTACAGGATTTTATGCTATCTAGATGAGCAAATTATATCTTATCAATTGGGTCAGAGGTTATTGTGTGGTGAGAGATTTTTTCATGTGTCAACTTAATTGAGTCCACAGTAAGGGAGCCACAAGATAGGCTGTCTCATGAAACTGGCGTGGCAGTGACCCACCAAGACACCTGTGAATGTGGGCAGGGTGCTGTGCAGACCAATCTAATTTATCAATCAGATTTATATCAGTAAATTTTCACCCCCAAAACATCCACATAATAAATCCTGAGCCAATTAATATTGATATAAACTGCTCACCTACATAAGACAAATTGTCCTGTAATTATCCATCCCTTATAAGATATTCATAGCTACCTGTGGCTATTTAAAGCCACAGGGATCTGGGTCATCCTTCTTTTCCTTCATCTTCCTTCCTTCTTCCTTTCTTTCCATCTCTCCCACCTCTCAAAAACTCTCAGCTTGCCCTACTTTTCTACTGTCCAATCACAGGCGCTTGTCTTGTCTTTCACTTACCCTCATCTGCTTACAGACAGCAATCTACAATGTGTCAATTAACAAATGCTTCAAATCTCAGGCTTAAGACAGATGTTTCAATATGTTTCTGACAGACCAGTCAATGAGCAAGAAAGTGATGTAAGTCTGAAGATATGGCTAAGTAAATTAGAGTATGTGTTGCTCTTTCAAGGACTCTGGTCAACTCCCAGCGGTGGCATGGTGGCTTACAGCAATCTGTAACTTCAGTATTGTTGGATCTGACTTTCCCTTTTGTCCTCTATATAAGCACCAAGTATTCATGTGATACACATCATATACACTACATACATGCATGCATACATGCATATATACATACATACATACACACACATACATACTTCCAGGAAACACTCATACATAGAACATAAATATAAAAAAGAAAAGAATAAAATAGGGCTGATGTGTTTAAATTATACTTACCTGGCTGAAATAAATTAGATGACATTTCTTTCCTATAACAGTAGAGTCTAGTCATTCACTGGACCTTCTTAAAGGTTGTTCTGTAGAAGAAAAATATATCTGTTGAATAACAAATTCAGATGATCTACATATTTTTCTAAAATGTCTTTCTGAGGCATACTTGTTATTACTAGAATTTCAGCATAAACTTTTGACATGTGTCTTAGTTAGGGTTACTGTGCTGTGATGAAACACCATGACCAAAGCAAATTGAAGAGGAAAGGGGTTATTTGGCCTATGCTTCAACATCACTGTTCATCACTGGAGGAAGTTAGGACAGGGCAGGAACACAGAAGGAGGATGTAATGCAGAGGTCATGAAGGACTACTGCTTACTGAATTTACCCTTATGGCTTGCTCAACCTGTTTTCTTATAGCACCGAGAGCCACCAGTCCAGGGGTGTTTCTACTCACAGTGGTCTGGGCTCTTCCCCATCAATCACCAATTAAGATAATGGCCCACAGGCTTGTTTATAGGCTGGCCCTATGGAGACATTTCTCAATTGAGGCTCCCTCCTTTTTATCTTGTGTCAAATTGACACAAAAAGAGAGCACAATGTGTAAATATTGGCACTCAGCGACAGAAATTTAACAAGTGCATGTATGTGTACACACACATACACACACACATACCATACATATCTGTGATGTCTTAGCTAAAGTGAACAAGACATGTTATTATTCTGTGTTGAATTCTAAGCATCAAAAATATGGGCAACTAAAGTCATGATATCCAGTCGTGCTTTGCCTTCACATTGGTAAGTAGACAGCTTTCTGAACTGTATGGAATAGTGCAGATCTTTCAAGTCTTTGGGGGATCTTTTGAGTCTGAAATAAAAATCCTTTAGACATAAATGACTCCCTCAGAAATAAACCTCTGCCCCTGAAAATCAATGTATTATTAATTCTAAAAGTTTCAAAGTCTTCAAAAACCAAATCTATGACACTGTCATTTCCTGTTACTCAGGTCAAGACATAAATGATATTACAAGTGCTGGTCGATTTTTAAATTTTAAGCAATGCCTAGTTTAAAAAAAAGCTTGTACTTTCTAAAGAATATCCAAATTTCAAGCTGCATTATAATTTCACAGGTAGTGATAGAATCTATACAGTCGTTTATGAGGAAAAAGCCACTTATGCCCAACTAACAAGGTGTATAATTAATTCATTCAAGGTGAAGACATTTTTATGATCTTTCCCCTCACATAAACCATAGTTTTCCCTCTCTTCTACTTCTCCCTTCCCATCCAGTTCCACCCCCTTTCTGTCTCTCATTAGAAAACAGACCAGCTCTAAGAGATAATAATAAAATAAAATATAACAAGATAAAACACAAATGACTACACCAGAATTGGACAAACTCAAGCAAACCAAAGGAAAGGAGCCCAATAAAAAAAGACCCACAACAAACAAGCAAACAAAAAAGAAGAGTAAAAATGATAAAGTTTGTTCACGTCCATAAATTTTTGTTTAGGTGATCCAGTAGTCATTGCTCACTAATGACTCACATGATACCTAATTTCTTTAAAAGAGAAGTTACTTAAGTAGACTCTATTTCAGTATTTAGTTAAAAGTAAAAATAATACAAGTATAACTTAATGAAGCGGGCATTGATCGGGCTGTGACCAGAAATTTCTGCTGCTGGATGACATTTTAAACATGCTTTGATCATGTCTTCTTTTTCAATGATCAGATACTACATGAAGAAATTCCAGTGTCTGGTGCAATCCAGCAAGAAAGGCAGTTGGAAAGAAATGTTATGATCTGGTGAAAAGCTGACTCACGAGACATCAAAACAGACATGTGGTAGAACCCGTGGGAGAGATACCTTACCGCCTGGTCAGATGGGCACTCCTGAGGCTGCAGAGCGGAAGAGACCACCAACACTGCCCACCCCTGCCCACATCCCTGACCCAAGAGGAAACTGTACAAGGCCTCTGGGTTCCTGTGGGGGAGGGCCCAGGAGCAGCAGGAGCCCTGCCTGAGACACCGCCGGAACCTGAAGGAAACAGACCGGATAAACAGTTCTCTGCACCCAAATCCCGTGGGAGGGAGAGCTAAACCTTCAGAGAGGCAGACACGCCTGCGAAACCAGAAGAGACTGCTCTCTGCACACATTACTGATTCCAGAGGAAAACACCGGAGGCCATCTGGAACCCTGGTGCACGGAGGCCCCCGGAAGAGGCGGCGCAGATCTTCCTGGTTGCTGCCACCGCGGAGAGCCCGTGGGCAGAACCCCACGAGCGAACTTGAGCCTCGGGACCACAGGTAAGACTAACTTATCTGCTGCAAGTGACCTGCCTGGTGAACTCAAGGCACAGGTCCACAAGAACAGCTGAAAACCTGTAGAAAGGAAAAACTACAGGCCCGAAAGCAGAACACTCTGTCCCCATAACTGACTGAAAGAGAGGAAAACAGGTCTACAGCACTCCTGACACACAGGCCTATAGGACAGTTTAGCCACTGTCAGAAATAGCAGAACAAAGTAACACTAGAGATAATTTGATGGCGAGAGGCAAGCGCAGGAACCCAAGCAACAGAAACCAAGACTACATGACACCATCGGAGCCCAATTCTCCCATCAAAACAAACATGGAATATCCAAACACACCAGAAAAGCAAGATCTAGATTCAAAATCATATATGACCATGATGCTGGAGAACTTCAAGAAAGACATGATGAACTACCTTAGAGAACAAGTAGAAGCCAACAGAGAGGAATCAGCAAAAATGCCTGGAAAGAATTCCAGGAAAACATAAATAAACAAGTAGAAGCCCATAGAGAGGAGACACAAAAAAAAGTCCCTGAAAGAATTCCAGGAAAAACACAATCAAACAGTGGAAGGAATTAAAAATGGAAATAGAAGCAATCAAGAAAGAACACATGGAAACAACCCTGATATAGAAAACCAAAAGAAGAGACAAGGAGCTGTAGACACAAGCTTTACCAACAGAATACAAGAGATGGAAGAGAGAATCTCAGGAGCAGAAGATTCCATAGAAATCATTGACTCAACTGTCAAAGATAATGTAAAGCGGAAAAAGCTACTGGTCCAAAACATACAGGAAATCCAGGACTCAATGAGAAGATCAAACCTAAGGATAATAGGTATAGAAGAGAGTGAAGACTCCCAGCTCAAAGGACCAGTACATATCTTCAACAAAATCATAGAAGAAAACTTCCCTAACCTAAAAAAAGAGATACCCATATGCATACAAGAAGCCTACAGAACTCCAAATAGATTGGACCAGAAAAGAAACACCTCCCGTCACATAATAGTCAAAACACCAAACGCACAAAATAAAGAAAGAATATTAAAAGCAGTAAGGGAAAAAGGTCAAGTAACATATAAAGGCAGAACTATCAGAATCACACCAGACTTTTCGCCAGAAACTATGAAGGCCAGAAGATCCTGGACTGATGTCATTCAGACCCTAAGAGAACACAAATGCCAGCCCAGGCTACTGTATCCTGCAAAACTCTCAATTAACATAGATGGAGAAACCAAGATATTCCATGACAAAACCAAATTTACACAATATCTCTCTACAAATCCAGCGCTACAAAGCATAATAAATGGTAAAGCCCAACATAAAGAGGCAAGCTATACCCAAGAAGAGGCAAGAAACTAATCGTCTTGGCAACAAAACAAAGAGAAGAAAAGCACACAAACATAACACATCCAAGTATGAATATAACAGGAAGCAATAATCACTATTCCTTAATATCTCTCAACATCAATGGC
Source organism: Rattus rattus (assembly GCF_011064425.1). Classification (NCBI taxonomy): domain Eukaryota; kingdom Metazoa; phylum Chordata; class Mammalia; order Rodentia; family Muridae; genus Rattus; species Rattus rattus. The sequence continues at coordinate 214,479,035 of NC_046154.1, forward strand.
CTCAACTCCCCAATAAAAAGACATAGATTAACAAACTGGATACGCAACGAGGACCCTGCATTCTGCTGCCTACAGGAAACACACCTCAGAGACAAAGACAGACACTACCTCAGAGTGAAAGGCTGGAAAACAACTTTCCAGGCAAATGGTCGGAAGAAGCAAGCTGGAGTAGCCATTCTAATATCAAATAAAGTCAATTTTCAACTAAAAGTCATCAAAAAAGATAAGGAAGGACACTTTATATTTATCAAAGGAAAAATCCACCAAGATGAACTCTCAATCCTAAATATCTATGCCCCAAATACAAGGGCAACTACATACGTAAAAGAAACCTTACTAAAGCTCAAAACACATATTGCACCTCACACAATAATAGTAGGAGACTTCAACACCCCACACTCATCAATGGACAGATCATGGAAACAGAAATTAAACAGAGACGAGACAGACTAAGAGAAGTCATGAGCCAAATGGACTTAACGGATATTTATAGAACGTTTCTACCCTAATGCAAAGGATATACCTTCTTCTCAGCTCCTCATGGTATTTTCTCCAAAATTGACCATATAATTGGTCAAAAAAAAAAAACGGGCCTCAACAGGTACAGAAAGATAGAAATAATCCCATGGTTATCGACCACCACGGCCTAAAGCTGGTCTTCAATAACAATAAGGGAAGAATGCCCACATATACGGGAAATTGAACAATGCTCTACTCAATGATAACCTGGTCAAGGAAGAAATAAAGAAAGAAATTAAAAACTTTTAGAATTTAATGAAAATGAAGGTACAACATACCCAAACTTATGGGACACGATGAAAGCTGTGCTAAGAGGAAAACTCATAGCGCTGAGTGCCTGCAGAAAGAAACAGGAAAGAGCATATGTCAGCAGCTTGACAGCACACCTAAAAGCTCTAGAACAAAAAGAAGCAAATACACCCAGGAGGAGTAGAAGGCAGGAAATAATCAAACTCAGAGCTGAAATCAACCAAGTAGAAACAAAAAGGACCATAGAAAGAATCAACAGAACCAAAAGTTGGTTCTTTGAGAAAATCAACAAGATAGATAAACCCTTAGCCAGACTAACGAGAGGACACAGAGAGCGTGTCCAAATTAACAAAATCAGAAATGAAAAGGGAGATATAACTACAGATTCAGAGGAAATTCAAAAAATCATCAGATCTTACTATAAAAGCCTATATTCAACAAAACTTGAAAATCTGCAGGAAATGGACCATTTCCTAGACAGATACCAGGTACCGAAGTTAAATCAGGAACAGATAAACCAGTTAAACAACCCCATAACTCCTAAGGAAATAGAAGCAGTCATTAAAGGTCTCCCAACCAAAAAGAGCCCAGGTCCAGACGGGTTTAGTGCAGAATTCTATCAGACCTTCATAGAAGACCTCGTACCAATATTATTCAAACTATTCCACAAAAATGAAACAGATGGAGCACTACCGAATTCCTTCTATGAAGCCACAATTACTCTTATACCTAAACCACACAAAGACCCAACAAAGAAAGAGAACTTCAGACCAATTTCCCTTATGAACATCGACGCAAAAATACTCAACAAAATTCTGGCAAACCGAATCCAAGAGCACATCAAAACAATCATCCACCATGATCAAGTAGGCTTCATCCCAGGCATGCAGGGATGGTTTAATATACGGAAAACCATCAACGTGATCCATTATATAAACAAACTGAAAGAACAAAACCACATGATCCTTTCATTAGATGCTGAGAAAGCATTTGACAAAATTCAACACCCCTTCATGATAAAAGTCCTGGAAAGAATAGGAATCCAAGGCCCATACCTAAACATAGTAAAAGCCATATACAGCAAACCAGTGGCTAACATTAAACTAAATGGAGAGAAACTTGAAGTAATCCCACTAAAATCAGGGACTAGACAAGGCTGCCCACTCTCTCCCTACTTATTCAATATAGTTCTTGAAGTTCTAGCCAGAGCAATCAGACAACAAAAGGAGGTCAAGGGGATACAGACTGGAAAAGAAGAAGTCAAAATATCACTATTTGCAGATGATATGATAGTATATTTAAGTGATCCCAAAAGTTCCACCAGAGAACTACTAAAGCTGATGAACAACTTCAGCCAAGTGGCTGGGTATAAAATTAACTCAAATAAATCAGTAGCCTTCCTCTATACAAAAGAGAAACAAGCCGAGAAAGAAATTAGGGAAACGACACCCTTCATAATAGACCCAAATAATATAAAGTACCTCGTGTGACTTTAACCAAGCAAGTAAAAGATTTGTACAATAAGAACTTCAAGACTCTGAAGAAAGAAATTGAAGACCTCAGAAGATGGAAAGATCTCCCATGCTCATGGATTGGCAGGATTAATATAGTAAAATGGCCATTTTACCAAAAGTCGATCTACAGATTCAATGCAATCCCCATCAAAATACCAATCCAATTCTTTTTCAAAGAGTTAGACAGAACAATTTGCAAATTCATCTGGAATAACAAAACCCAGGATAATAAAACTATCCTCAACAATAAAAAGGACTTCAGGGGAATCACTATCCCCAACTCAAGCAGTATTACAGAGCAACAGTGATAAAACTGCATGGGTATTGGTACAGAGACAGACAGATAGACCAATGGAATAGAATTGAAGACCCAGAAATGAACCCACACACCTATGGTCACTTGATTTTTTGACAAAAGGAGCCCAAAACCATCCAATGGAAAAATAGCATTTTCAGCAAATGGTGTCATTCAACTGAGGTCAACATGTAGAAGAATGCAGATCATCCATGCTTATCACCCTGTACAAAGCTTAAGTCCAAGTGGACTCAGGACCTACATCAAACCAGACACACTCAAATAATAGAAGAAAAAACTGAACACACATGACTGGAAAAAATTTCCTGAACAAAACACCAATGGCTTATGCTCTAAGATCAAGAATGGACAAATGGGATCATAAAACTACAAAGCTTCTGTAAAAAGGATACCTTGGCCAGGACAAAACGGGCCAACAGATTGGGAAAAAGATCCTTTACCAATCCTACAACAGATAGAGCCTTTATATCCAAAATATACAAAGAACTCAAAAAGTTAGACCACAGGGAGACAAAAAACCCTATTAAAAAATGGGGTTCTAGAGCCAAACAAAGAATTCACAGCTGAGGAATGCCGAATGGCTGAGAACACCTAAAAGAAACAAGTTCAACATCTTTTAGTCATCAAAATACAAATCAAACAACCCCTGAGATTTCACCTCACACCAGTGAGAATGGCTAAGATCAAAACTCAGGTGACAGCAAAATGCGTTAAGCAGGATGCGGAGAAAGAGGAAGACACCTCCATTGTTGGTGGGGTTGCAGACTGGTACAACCATTCTGGAAATCAGTCTGGAGGTTCCTCAGAAAAATTGGACATTGAACTGCCTGAGGATCCAGCTATACCTCTCTTGGGCATATACCCAAAAAGATGCCCCAACATATAAAAAAAGACACGTGCTCCACTATGTTCACAGCAGCCTTATTTATAATAGCCAGAAGCTGGAAAGAACCCAGATACCCTTCAACAGAGGAATGGATACAGAAAATGTGGTTCATCTACACAATGGAATACTACTCAGCTATCAAAAAACAATGACTTTATGAAATTCAGAGGCAAATGGTTGGAACTGGAAAATATCATCCTGAGTGAGCTAACCCAATCACAGAAAGACATACATGGTATGCACTCATTGATAAGTGGCTATTAGCCCAAATGCTTGAATTACCCTAGATGCCTAGAACAAATGAAACTCAAGACGGATGATCAAAATGTGAAGGCTTCACTCCTTCTTTAAAAGGGGAACAAGAATACCCTTGGCAGGGAAGAGAGAGGCAAAGATTAAAACAGAGACTGAAGGAACACCCATTCAGAGCCTGCCCCACATGTGGCCCATACATATAGAGCCACCCAATTAGACAAGATGGATGAAGCAAAGAAGTGCAGACCGACAGGAGCCGGATGTAGATCGATCCTGAGAGACACAGCCAGAATACAGCAAATACAGAGGCGAATGCCAGCAGCAAACCACTGAACTGAGAACGGGACCCCTGTTGAAGGAATCAGAGAAAGAACTGGAAGAGCTTGAAGGGGCTTGAGACCCCATATGTACAACAATGCCAAGCAACCAGAGCTTCCAGGGACTAAGCCACTACCCTAAAGACTATACATGGACTGACCCTGGACTCTGACCTCATAGGTAGCAATGAATATCCTAGTAAGAGCACCAGTGGAAGGGGAAGCCCTGGGTCCTGCTAAGACTGAACCCCCAGTGAACT